>NC_064428.1:32479154-32779154 GCF_023375975.1 Astyanax mexicanus
ACATACAGCTCTGAAAAAAATTAGGAGAGCACTTCAGTTTCTGAATCAGTTTCTCTGATTTTGCTATTTATAGGTTTATGTTTGAGTAAAATGAGCTTAGCTGTTTTATTCTATAAACTACAGACAACATTTCTCCTAAATTCCAAATAAAATTATCGTAATTTAGAGCATTTATTTGCAGAAAATGAGAAATGGCTGAAATAACAAAAAAGATGCAGAGCTTTCAGACCTCAAATAATGCAAAGAAAACAAGTTCATATTTATATAAGTTCTAAGAAATCAGTATTTGTTGGAATAATCCTGGTGCTTTTTAATCACAGTTTTCATGCATCTTGGCATCATGTTCTCCTCCACCAGTCTTACACACTGCTTTTGAATAACTTTATGCCTTTTTTTCAAGGCTGTATTTTATGTTTATATTGCTGTGTCTATTGTTACTGTAAGTTAAAAACTCCTTTTTTAGTAATATATAGTATTATTTAATTTCCACTGTAAATTATAATTGAATAAAATAAGAAATATTAGTTTTATAAGTGATTGGGAATCGTTGAGTTCTGGTGTATCCATTAACTGTGTCCTTTCTTAAGTTTAAATGTGGAAAATCATATTTTTGGTCCAGTGTCTGTCAGTGCTAATGATCTGAAGCTGGAACGTATTCTATAGAACTGAGTGATATCTGGACTGTTTCGGCTTTTATTTGATTAAATAAAGCAGATTTTAGGAACGACGTCCATCTGATGTAACATTTGTAACATTCTCTGTGTGTGACTCTCTGTTCCACCTCTCAGCCCTGAGCTCGTCTTCACCCTCTCTCACCTCTCTTTAATCTGGCCTTGCTTCTGTCTCTCTCTGAGTAAACACTGGGGTATCCATGTCTGTTCCTGATGAGCTGGTTTGGCTGCTGTAGTCTGCAGTGTAGCACAGAGCGGTTACAGAGTGCTAACTGACGCTAATTGCTGTAGCCTTGCTGTCAAAACCAATGCATTCAAGATGTGCATCAATTTAAGTGTAGTAGAATTCACACAAAATCACAAGAATTAGACCTTTTTAGTTTTTGTCGTCTCTGTTATAAGCAATTTCCCTTACCGATTTGTTGACTCTGTCACCGACTTGTTTACTCCGTTACACACTTGTTGACTCTCTTACAGAGTTGGTTCGATAACCGACTTGTTGACTCTGTTACCGACTTGTTGACTCTGTTACCGACTTGTTGACTCTCTTACCGACTTGTTGACTCTGTTACCGACTTGTTGACTCTCTTACCGACTTGTTGACTCTGTTACCGACTTGTTGACTCTGTTACCGACTTGTTGACTCTCTTACCGACTTGTTGACTCTCTTACCGACTTGTTGACTCTCTTACAGACTTGTTGGTTTGATTACCGACTTGTTGACTCCCTTACCGACTTGTTGACTCCCTTACCGACTTGTTGACTCTCTTACCGACTTGTTGACTCTTACGGACTTGTTGACTCTCTTACGGACTTGTTGACTCTCTTACAGACTTGTTGGTTTGATTACTGATTTGTTGACTCTCTTACGGATTGGTGACTCTCTTACGGACTTGTTGGTTTGATTACTGACTTGTTGACTCTCTTATGGACTTGTTGACTCTCTTACAGACTTGTTGACTCTCTTACAGACTTGTTGACTCTCTTACGGAATTGTTGGTTTGATTACCGACTGTTTGACTCACTTACTGACATGTTGATTTGCTTACTGATTTTTTATTCGCTTACTGACTTGTTCAATCTATTACCGACTTGTTGGCTCACTTAAGAACTTGTTGACTTGCTTCTTGACTTGTTGATTCACTTTCCAGTATTTTGTAAGGGAGATAGAAATAATAGTAGTGTGTAGTGTGGTGTTACAGATGAACAGATTAGGGTATTTCATACTTTTAACATTTTGTACTCTGTACCTTTTACTTTTATGAGCTTTGGGAAGGAAAAACAGTAGCAGCAGGTGTGTGCGTGTGTGTGTGTGTGTGTGTGTGTGTGTGTGTGATCACTAATTAGTTTATTATGCCATTATATTACCATTATATCTGTGGCACAGAATAGTCCTTAAATAACAGAATCATTAATTACAGTTATTACTATGACAGTATATCATCCAGTACAATATAGTTATTGTGACAGGCCTAGTGTGGGCCAGTCTCTTTCTGCCCTTCAGGCCCTTTTCCCTGAGTTTGGACAGGTGGGAACGCTTACGAGGACTGTGGTCCAGCACAAATGGTGAATTTCGTTCCATGGGGAGCAGATTTTTACGGTGGTTCTCAGCAAACTGAAGAATTAGACATTAAATCGTGTTTTTCTCTCAGTGCACAGCAGCAGTTAAGCTTCTGAAATTGTTTTTATTGCGGACTGCGGAACATATTTTGAAAGGCTGAACAGCCCTATTAGCGAAATTCAGTCTGACAGCCAAGCATAAAGCAGGGAATATTACACAGGGATTAGTGAAGGTGATGTTTAGGTGATGTTTTAAAAGCAATAAAAATGGACAGGCATTATAATCTGAGAAAGAGCCAGCACAGCTGTAATGATGTAGAGATGTAACAGCTGTAGACGACTGGGTCAGAACATTTCAGGAACATTAGGTGGTTATTGTGGTGTTTCTGATGTGCAATTTTAAGAAAATGTATAAAACATTGTAACATCCCAGTTCCAAAGGTCTACAGAGGACTTTTAATTTAAAGTGAAAGTAATAGAAAGTGGAGATGTGCGATGATTGCAAAGCCACCTGAGAAATGGGAAGAGAAATAAGTAAGACAGAAAGAGGAAAGAATATTTAGTTAAGTAGGTTAAAATGTTCCAAAAAAAAATACAATTTAACGAAAAGCCTGTTGTGACAGAACGAAAACCTTCATTTAAGATTTTAAAGCATTGATTATATTGATCAACATTTATAATAGACTCACAAACAACATTAAGAGACATACAAAGCTGCAGTAAAACACATCTGACTGAAATTTACACAGAATAGTAATTTAATTTCTATTTTTGATCCCATTTTCTCCTGATTTACAAGGCCAATAACCCCCTATCACTAGTGATGCCCCAACACAAGGAAAGTGAAGAGTAGCACATGCCTCCTCCGATACATGTGAAGTCAGACTCTGCCTCTTTTTGAGCTGCTGCTGATGCAGCATTGTGAGTAGCATCACAGCTCTAACGCTCGGAGGAAAGCGCAGTGACTCGGTTCTGATACATCAGCTCACAGACGCAGCCATGTGCTGATCCACATCACCCTAGGAGTGATGAGGCGAAAGAGCGGCATCTACTGTACCCACACAGAGCGAGCAAGACCAATTGTGCTCTCTCAGGGTTCCGGCAGCTGATGGCAAGCTGCATGACTGGGATTCGACCCAGCGATCTTCCAATCATACTGGCAGTGCTTTAGACTGCTGAACTCCTCAGAAGCCCCTCTGTCCCATGACTTCTTCCTGATGATGTTCATCTGCTAGAGGAAATGCTCAGGTTACTTTCACGGTAACCTGATTCAAGACTTTTTTGAAGAGGTGATGTCCTTCTTTATCAGACATCGGGTTTATTTCAGCGAGCAAATCCCTGCTCTGCAAAATCCCCTGATCTAAGATATGCTGTTTTCACTAAATGGCTAATAAAAGAGTAGCTTTCCATGTTTTATCTGTAATAAAAGAGTTTTATCTTCAACAGTAGAAATGAAGAAGAAAAGACTGTCTTACTTTTCTTTAAAAGGAGAAAATCAGATACCTGGAAGAGGTAAATCATATCCGACTGGTTGTCTAAACTCTTGTTTCACCCCTCAGGAACAGGAAGTCTAGCTTTACTAACAGTGTGTTAATACATTTATAGGAGGTTTGCCTTGTCTCGATCTGCACAGCATAATTTTCAGTAAAAGCAACCTTTCCAGGTAGTATTCAGTTAGCGACACCAACACAACCACTTATGAAACTGTAGAGGTCACTTTGCAATACCATGGCAACCAACTGTAGTCGCACATTTGCAGCCACACCAAAGTAACCACCTAGTACACCACAGCCACCACTTTGTAATGCCATAACAGTCAGCTACTAATCAATTGCCAACACCCTAGCAGCCATTTGGGATACCATAGCAACCACTTTGCAACACTATGACAGCACATGCAATAAGTAGACCCAAAGCAATCAAACAGCATCTCCATGACAAACACCTGGATTGACAAAGTAGTCCCATAGCAACCACCTGCAGTATCACTGTACCAACCACCGGTATTAGCACCATAGCAGCCACTTAGCACTTCTACAGCAACCACATAGCAACACCACAGCAATCACTTTGAAATGTCATAACAGTCAGCTAGTAACCAATTAACAACACCATAGCAGCCATTTCGAAATTCATTGTAACCACTTCACAACGCCTTAGCAACAGACTGAGGCAGCAAAGCAGTCAGATAGTAACCACTTGTAGCAACACAGTAGCAGCCACTTAGCAACACCAAAGCAACCACATATCAACACCTCAACCACCACTTTGTAATGCCATAACAGTGAGCTAGTAATCAATTGCCAACACCCTAGAAGCCACTTGGGATACAATAGCAACCACTTTGCAACACCACAACAGCACACTGAGGCAGCACATCAATGACCTAGTAAACCCAAAGCAATCAGATACCAACAACTTGTAGTAGCACCGTTGCAGCCACTTAGCATCACCAATGCAACTATCTATAATACTATAGCATTTACTTTACAATACCATAGCAACCACCTGTAGTAACACCAAAGCAACCACTTAGCAGTGGAGTATCAACCACCTAGCAACACCACAGCAACCACTTTAAAATGCCTTATCAGTCAGCGAGTAACCCAATTACCAACACCCTAGAAGCCATTTGGGATACCATAGTTACCACTTTGCAACACTATGGCTGCACACTGAGGCAGAACAGCAATGACCTAGTAAACCCAAAGCAATCAGATTGTAGTAACACTTGTAGTAACACCGTAGCAGTCACTTAGCAATACCAAAGCAACCATCTATAATACTATAGCAGCCACTTTCCAGTACCATACCTACCACCGGTAGTAACACTGTAGCAGGCTTTTAGCAACACCATATCAATCACATAGCAACACTACAGCAACCAGATATCAACACCACAGCAACCACTTTAAAATGCCTTATCAGTCAGCTAGTAACCAATTACCAACACACTGGCAGCCATTTGCGATACCATAGCAACCACTTTGCAACACCATGACAGCACACTCAGGCAGCACAGCAATGACCTAGTAAACCCAAAGCAATCAGATTGCAACCACTTGTAGTAACACCGTAGCAGCTACTTAGCAACACTAAAGCAACCATCTATGATACTATAGCAGCAACTTTGTAGTACCATACCAACCACTGGTAGTAACACCATAGAGACCACTTAGCAACACCAAAGCAACCACTTGGCACTACCACAGCAACACCACAGCAACCACTTTGCAATGCCATATTGGTCACTTAGTAACCAATTACCAATTACCAACACCCTAGAAGCCATTTGGGATACCATAGTTACCATTTTGCAACACCATGACTGCACACTGAGGCAGAACAGCAATGACCTAGTAAACCCAAAGCAATCAGACTGTAGTAGCACTTGTAGTAACACCGTAGCAGTCACTTAGCAACATCAAAGAAACTATCTATAATTTTATAGCAGCCACTTTACAATACTATAGCAACCACCTGTAGTAACACCGTAGCAGCCACTTAGTAATGCCGTAGCAATTAGCTAGTAACCAATTACCAACACTATAGCAGCCAATTGGGATAGCATAGTAACCACTTCGCAACACCATGACAGCACATCAATGATCCAATAAAACCAAAGCAATCAGATAGCATCTCCATTAAAAATAGCTAAAACTTGCTACCCATGATTCTGGTTAAACACATTTTAAAGAAGATTCTTCAAGAGATGCAACAGAAGAACCCTTGAACTTTGAATATTTATCTTGTCTTTATCTGTTTTACAGTAACAGTGAAGGTTTTGAGGAGGAGGAGGGGTCAGCAGACAGGGTGGAGAAGTCTAAACCTCCTCCAGAGAGTGGGGAAACGCTAGAGTACGTTCCTCAGGTCCGGAGCAGCAGCGAGTCTCAAACTCCTGAATTATCAACACTATCAACTCAGGTGGAGGAGAAGGAGGTGGAGCCACACAGACCTGACCCCGCCCCTAGCAGACAGGTGAGCTTTCTGCATTTTTAAAGATATGGATACCGGTTCAACTAGAGATGATTCGGTCTGATTGTGTGGTAATTTCCCCTTAGAAACATTTTGGCATCCTTCAAATGTTGTGATGATACAACAACACTAGAAATGCCAAACCATTTACCATTAAAAAAAATGGGGTACCAACACAACCACCTGGCAACACTTTGGCAACACCTTAGCAACCCCTTGCGACATTTATGAACTGCCTAGCACCCACTCTGTGCAATAACATGGCAACAGTTTAAAATAAATACCATAGCAATCAACTCGTCACACCCATCTAGTGTCTGATTGGCAACACCCAAGCAACCACCAGGGACACCACAATAACTAGTGACTAGCAACCATTTAGCAACACTAAGTATTTGGGGTACCATAGCAGCCAACTAGCAACACCACAGGAGGAACAGCACCTTAATAGCAACATGTGAAGAACCATCTTCTGGGATACCTCAGAGCCTGGCTAGCAACTGTTTAGCAACACCACAGCAACACCTGTGAGACCTTAGCAATAGCAAAAAAAACATTTACTGTACTACTTGAACCATTTGCCAACACAATAGCGTCTAACTTGCGCCTAGAAACACCATAGCAGCCACCTGTGTGTGTGTCTAGGTGCTGCAACAGTATTCAAGGTGGTTGCTATGATGTGGCTTAGTGGGTGGTTGGTAGATGGATATGATGTTGTTGCTAGGTGGTGTTGATATGTTGATTCTAGACGGGTGCTAGACAAGTTTTTGGGTTGCTGCTATGGTTTCTTAAGTGGTTGCTCTGGTATTCCAAGCATTTCCAGGAGTGCATTCTAATAGGGTACCAACACAACCACCTGGCAATGCCTTAGCAACCCCCTGCGACACATATGAGCTGCCTAGCACCAAGATAACTTCCTCCTAGCAACCACTCTAAGCAATAACATGGCGACAGCTTGAAATAAATACCATAGCAATCAACTCGTCACACCCATCTATTGTCCACTTGTCAACACCCAAGCAACCACCAGGGACACCACAACAATGTTATGTTGATTTTAGATGTGTGCTAGACAAATGTTTGGTTTGCTTCTTACAGGCAATTGATTAACAAATCTGTCCTGACTTCAGAATTGGAATAATCTTATTTTTAATCTCGTAATTTTTGATGATCTGAATCGATGTCTCGTTATGTCTTGTGTGCAGGTCGTTAGCGATGTTCCCGGCTGCAGTGCAGCAGGTGATTCAGCCCCTCCGACCCCCCAGAAGACGAGAGTTCTCCCCGCCTGGATGACCGCAGCCGTTCCCGCAGCTCAGAGCCCGTCAACTGCGAAAGGTAACATCACCCTGGCAACTGTTCCACAGCGACGGAGCGCCGTTCCCGTGTTCAGACTGCCTGGAGTGCGTTCTTCAGCGGTGACGTGCTCGTGAACAGTCATGCGGCATTAGCGACGGTCGTCACAGGAACGGACTGGCCTCACTTGGCTTAGTGATGAGCGGGAGGACGAGGTCTCTAATGGCCGCCATCGTCAGCTTTGATCTAGTCATAGTAATTATGCTATTATGAGTTGAGCCAGACCTGAAGATTCATTTGCATTCTGGATCGCCTCTGCTTTTTCCGCCGCACCTGCAGGCTTGTTAGCATGCTAACGCTAACAGGCTGCCTGCTAGGCCAGGGAAAAGACCACTGCAGTACACAGGGTTCATACAGTCATTAAAAACCTGGAAATGTTATGGAATCTTAAAATGACAATTTCCAGGCCTGGATAAGTTTTGGAAAAATAAAAATACCCAGAATGTTTTGGAAAAGTCATGGAAGTTCCCTTTATCAGCAGAGAAAATCTATTTTGAGCTAACAAATACATCAGCTCAGAGTTAATTCAGTAATTTAGCTCTACACAATGTATAATTGTGTAACAACCAACAATAAACAATGCTCTCAAGATCTGACACTCATTTTATTATTTGATTATTGTCTCAGATTCATTTTAGACCTACTATAAATATATTATTATATTATAGTTTTAGTTGATTTATGGTTTTATTGTCCATGTCTGCACTGATGTTTTAAAAATTTGCCTCGAAGGCATGGAAAAATCATAAAAAAAATCATGAAAATGTATTTGTTAAAAAGTGTATGGACCATGAGTACAGTACACTGTCCAGTATTAGGCATACCTAGCTCTTAAGTAATTTAGCATACACTTATCAATCAATCAATCAATCAATCAGCCTTTATTTAATCTCTGAGTACATTGAGGGTGGCCCTCATTTACAATGTAGCTGAGCCAGAATAAATCCATAAAAAGACCCAGCATTTTAATAACATATATAAAATATAAAACAAATAAGATAAAATAATTTAGTTAGAATCATAAAATCATAGGTAAGAAAATCAAAGGTAATCGAAATGATTAGAATGCAACTGCAGATGAATAACTTAGAAAAAATAAATAAAATAAAATAAATAACTAAAAACAATATAAAAATAAAATAAGCTATAAAAAAGGTAACAAGACAGCTAAACAAACCCACGTTTAAAAAATTAACAAAAAAATTAAAAACAACGCAAAGCAAAATATTTTGGAGCAAAAACATGCTTAATGGTTGCTATGTGGCTTATGTGGTGTTGTATAGTATGTGCATTGGTGTTTCTCTGCTACAGTATCCAAGTATCCAGTAATACAGGTCATTGTGATCCTGGGTCATAGCTTTGGGATATATATATATATATATCCCAAAGCTATGACCCAGGATCACAATGACCTGTATTAGTAGTTTTTTCATCCTTTGTTCCTCACATTCCCTCTCAGCTACACTATCATATATATCTATCAACCACTGAGCCACACAATGGCAACCACCTTGGATATTGTAGCCAAGCAACACCACTGCAAACACTATGCTACACCACAGGAGCCACCTAGCAACCACTCAGCATGTTTTTGCCCCAAACTATTCTGATTTTTAGGTTTTTAATCACAGTTTTCATGCATCTTGGCATCATGTTCCCCTTCACCAGTCTTACACACTGCTTTTGGATAACTTTATGCTACTCATTCACCTTCCTCTTGATTATAATCTAGAGGTGTTTAATTTGGTAAAATCCAAGAAACTCATTATTTTTAAGTGGTCTCTTGTTTATTGTGATCCATGACCACAATGACCTGTACTCTTCTATTTGTAGTTTTTTCATCAATTGTTCCTCCCATTAATTCTCAGCTACACTATCACATCCATTTATCAACCACTTAGCCAAATAATAGCAACCACCTTGGTTTTATGTTTTTTGGATACAATCCGGGTTAGCACCCGAACATCCCTTTCAGACAGCTTCCTCTTACAGCGTCCACAGTTAATCCTGTTGGATGTGGTTGGTTCTTCTTGGTGGTATGCTGACATTACCCTGGATACCGTGGCTCTTGATACATCACAAAGACTTAAACTCAATGAAGGCACTCTGAGACATTTTAGCTTAATTCCTATCAAATGGAACCACTGTGTCTGTGTTTCCATGTTTTATTTAGTGTTTTATATCTTTATTTGTATATTGATGATAATGTTGACAGTCTAACAGCCTGTTTACTGTTCACATAACAATAAAACAATAGGGTCTTTTGTTCTGAATCTTCAGTGGTGCTGACAGTTGTAGTATTTGGCGTTTAGTGTAGAGTTATATATCTGTCAGTAAGAGAACAGCAGCAGAAGAAACTGGGTTTAAATCAAACTGACAGGGTTTTAAAGATTAATCCTCTGTTTCTAAACCAGAACAGGATCAGGTTGAGTCTGATACACATGACCCCGGGGTTTAAAGTGTGTGGGAACGGGAGTGTGAGTGTGAGTGAGTGTGTACAGGCGTGTGTGGAAGGAGATATTCTACACAGGCGATTGTGATAAGTGCTCCAGCGGACAGATAGACAGACGGGATGATGAACGCTGGTCTCTGGAAAGAGTCAGCGGCTGTAGATCAGACTGAGTTTGGATTTGCTGCTGAAAGTTTCTCTCGTTTCTCTCTTTCCTAGTGTCTTAAATTCATCCCCCTCTCGGCTGGGCAGCAGATGCTAAGCACAGGCCTATCTGTTTACTTTAGCAGTGCTAGTTTAATCAAAAATTTACTTTAGCAGGGCTGTTCTAATCATGAATTAACCATAACATGCTGTTCTAATCTTAAATTTATCATAGCAGCATTGTTCTTATCACAAATTTATCTTAACAGTGCTGTTCTGATCATAAATGTACCTCAGCATTGCTGTTCTAATCATATATGTACCACAGGAGTGCTAGTCTATTCATAAATTTACCTAAGCAGGGCTGTTCTAATCATGAATTTACTTTAACAGTGCTGTTCTAATCAGACATTTACCTCAGAGGTGCTGTTTTAATGATAAGTGTACCTCAGCAGTGCTATCTGTTTTAATCATTTAATCAATAACTCAGCAGTGCTATTCTAATAATAAATACGTTAGCCGGGCTGTTCTAATCATGAATTTACCTTAGCAGTGCTGTTCTAATCATTAATTTACCCCAGGAGTGCTGTTCTAATCATTCATTTACCTCAGCAGTGCTGTTCTAATCATTCATTTACCTCAGCAGTGCTGTTCTAATAAAAAAAATTACCTTAGCAGTTCTAGTCTATCTCAGTAGTGCTGTTCTAATCATGAATGCACCTCAGCAGTGTTGTTCTTATCATAAATATACCTCAGCAGTGCTGTTCTAAGCATGAATGTAACTCAGCAGTGCAATTATAATCATAAATTTACCCTAGCAGTCCTATTCTAATCATGAATAAACCTCAGCAGTGCTGTTCTAACCCTGGATGTACCTCAGCAGTGCAGTTCTAATCATGAATGTAAGTTAGCAGTGCTGTTCTAATCCTCAAATTTACCTCAGCAGTGCTATTCTAATCATAAGTTTACCTTAGCAGTGCTATTCTAATCATAAATAAACCTCAGCAGTGCGGTTCTAATCATGAATGTAAGTTAGCAGTGCTTTTCGAACCCTGAATTTACCTCAGCAGTGCTATTCTAATCATAAGTTTACCTTAGCAGTGTTGTTTAAATCATAAATGTACATCAGCTGTGCTGTTCTTATCATACACTTACCTCAGCAGCGCTGTTCTAGTCATGAATGTACCTCAGCAGTGCCGTTTTAATCATAAATGTACCTCAGCAGTCTGTCTTTACATTGTATCAACACATTATGCTTTCTGGACAAATTGAAATGCTCCAGATTAGAGTTCAGTAGGTTTTCCCTCTCCGGTAAAGTTGCTGTTTTATAGATTTATAGAGTTTATTGTGCGACAGTGACCATACACAGATCACGTCTGGCAGAACAAATCATACTTAGAGTACATGCGGAAAAGAGGATGGAGGGAAGTAATAAGGCAGCAGCTGGAAAAGATGAATTTATAAGTGAGGGATTTGTAGTATTGGAATAAATATCACTGAGATTTCATCTGGAGATCTGTGGCCTGTGGAGATGATCAGAACCTTGGAACCTTTTAAACCCTTGCTTATTTTTCCCCTGGGAACAGAGTTAGAAGGGAAAGGGGTGATATTCCTCCCCCTAAGATTTGGGAAACCCTTCAAGCACCCGATAGATACATCATCAGGAGTGCTAACGTTCAGCAACCTAGCTGCTGCTGGAGGTTAACTAGTTAACTTTAGGGAGTATTTTATTGTATGTCTTCAGAAAAAGGGGAGATGATGCAGAAATTAATCAATTATTATTGTCCATTCCCTACTTCCTCTGTGATGGGCAGCTTAAATTAGCTTTGATTAGCTTTTATTTTATTTTTCTGTTTTGCCTTAAATGCTGCAGTCCCTGCTTTCTGTCGGACTATTTAAGGTAGAACGGGAAAGTTAGCTAGCTAGCTACTGAGAAAAAGTACAAGCTATCTTTTTAATGCTTGTTATGAAGAATTCAGTCATAAAACACTGAAAAATCTTTACATGAGAGGTAACAAGCTCTATCCCTAAAGGGTAGGAGTAAGGGGTAGGGGTAAGGGGTAGGGGTAAGGGGTAGGAGTCAGTGGTAGGGGTAAGGGGTAGGGGTCAGTGGTAGGGGGTAGGGATACGGGGTAGGGGGTAAGGGGTTGGCGTCAGTTGTAGGGGTCAGTGGTAGGGATCAGTGGTAGGGGTCAGTGGTAGGAGTAAGGGGTATTGGTAGGGGTAGGAGTAAGGAGTATTGGTAGGGGTAGGAGTAAGGGGTAGGGTAAGGAGTATTGGTAGGGGTAGGAGTAAGGGGTAGGGGTAAGGAGTATTGGTAGGGGTAGGAGTAAGGGGTAGGAGTAAGGAGTATTGGTAGGTGTAGGAGTAAGGGGTAGGGGTATAGGGTAGGGGGTAGGGGTAAGTGGTAGGGGTAAGTGGTAGTTGTAGGGCCAAGGGGTGAAATGGGATTGGGCCGAAGTGTTACATAAGGGAATGGCTATGAAGATATTAACAATAATAATGATTCATATTTTTTTATTTATTTATCCAGCAGCTACTAAGCAAACTCCAGCACGAGCTGCTCCAAAGACCACCCAGTCTAAACGGACCCCTGCGCCCAAACGAGCCAGAAACCAGCAGCGTTCATCTGCAGACGAGGAAGAGGAGGAGCTCAGTGATGTGGAACAGAAGCCCAAGAAGAGAGCAAGGAAGTTAAACAGTGACACGGAGGGGAGCCAGGTACTCTAATACACTTATATCTGGTGAATTTACCTGCTTTAAAGCTGCAAAACTGCAAATAGGTTGCAGGATTTGCATCCTATGATTCACAGTAATGATTCACAGTAATGGACGTTTTAAACAGGAAGTGCAAACTTACCTCTATAATGTTACTCTATAACAGTTTATGGTCAAACTAATTGACATTGAGTGACACTAATAGGTGGACCGCGGTCCGGGTCCGAACCCAGGCATTGTTCAATCCAAACCCAAACTGATAAACTACAGAGAAGGATTTAATTCTGACCGTGTTCATTTAAAGCGGCGGAGCGTTTAATGTCTTTATGGTTTACGTGATTTACAGCGCAGTAAACTTACAGACCAATCACGTGTGCTGTAAGATTACCAAATGCTCTCCTCTGCCAATCAGATCTGTGCAGATGCGAGTGCAGTCGGAAAATAAAGCGAGAAAAGATGAGAATACAGATGGTGCGCATCAGAAAAGGGAATTAAAATACTACCTTTATAAAACATATTAACAGTAATGTAACTGATGGGTGTTACTTGGAGGAATTAAAGAGAAACAACCGAGACAAGAGAGCAAAAATATTCCACTTTACTCCACCTGATCAGAACTCCTCAGCAAGAAAAAAACTCACTTGCTCGCAGGCGCTCTCTCTGTGCTCCCAAAACAACCCTACCTCAACACTTAGGCAGCCCGCAGGGGACAAAAAGCATTGGCAACTTCCTCCATCAGTTTTACCCACAGCATAATAAAATCTGATACAGTAATAATATTAAATAAAATAAGCTAATTAAATTTTAAAAAGCTGATATTTTGGCCAAGTTCAGCAAACATTTCTCCATATATTGTATGATTTGTCATTCGTGTAGTTATCATGACAGGCAGGAGCAAATCTAATATAAATACAATTAAATAGAATAAATATAGCATTTTAAAACAAAGTTAACATACAGATTCACATTATTAGACTCGATATGTTAAATTATTGAGGGTGTTTCCTCTTATTGTATGATAGGTTGATAATGTAATTATTGTGACAGGCTTATTTAAAATAATACATATTGTTGAAATATAATAGTATGTGTTATTTGTTTTGTCTTTCAGTTGTCGATGACATTAATAAAACACTGACAGTAGTACGAGGCTTCTTCAGTAAACAGTATATAATACTGAATCTTAACGCGATTTAAAAATGGCGACGGTCCGGACCTTGTCCTGAAGAAATTTTCTCTAACTGGACTGTACTGAATTCTAATTAAATACCCCTGCTTTATCGCATCTGCGTTACACATACTGATAATGTATTGCAAGCAAAAACTATACAATATATTGTGCTATCAATATTTTTTATGTGCTGTTTCTACAGTGCTTTATTTTTTCTGGCAGTAGGTGAATCAGGCATTAACTCTTTCAGCAGGAGCAGGTTAACGCATCGAAGCCCAGGAGAAAGAAGTCAGTGGAGGACCGACTCAGTGAAGACTCTGAACGAGAGGAAGAGGAAAGGAAGATAGCAGAGGATACACCGGTGTCCAGGGCTGGAGGGTCAGCGTCCCAGGCTGAAGACTCCGGAAGCTCTAAGAGCGAGAAGCAGCAGACGCAGGACGAACAGCAGGAGTTGAAGAACAGCAGCAGCAAACCTGAGGGTCCTCGCCGAACACCCTGTCCCTACGGTGCCTCCTGTTACAGGTACAAAACTCACAAAACTCATACAAACATTACTACACCAAACCAGAAACGCATGGGTCAGGATGACCACTATGATTAGGGGAGTGCTGGTTCGAATCCCAGTCATGCAGCTTGCCATCAGCTACCAGAGCCCTGAGAGAGCACAGTTGGCCACAGTTGCTCTCTCTGGGTGGGTACAGTAGATGCCACTCTTGCCCCTCATCACTCCTAGGGTGATGTGGATCAGCACGAGGCTGCGTCTGTGAGCTGTTGTATCAGAACCGAGTCGTTTCGCTTTCCTCCGAGCCTTAGCGCTGTGACGCTACTCGGCATTACTGCATCAGCAGCAGTTCAAAAAGAGGCGGAGTCTGACTTCACATGTATCAGAGAAGGCATGTGCTAGTCTTCACCCTCCTTGTGTTTTTGCACGAATGGGTGGGACAATCGTTTTAGCTAAATTGCATAGAAAAATCTTCAAAAAATATGAATAAAATATGGCCAGTTGGCTTTGTACGTTATCTACATAGTATCTGTATCTTCAAGGCAAGCTCTCAAGACGGCAGCAGTATGTGGACAAGCATTGTCCTGCTGGAAAGATTGGGCCACTGGTTGCAAGACCTCATTAATGTAACATTTTGCATTGTACAAAGTGCCTGTAATGAAGAACAAAGGTGATCTGGTATCGTACACCATGACCCAATAGGCCTGTAGCCTGCTCCTAACCCTGGCTAGCACTGCTGGAGCAGCATTAGCATTAGCTGCTATCCGGGCTCACTATTTCCCCGTTCAGAGGGGAGTATTATCAGCCTTTATTCAGCTCCTAACTCCGGCTAGCTCTGCTGGAGTGGTTAGCCATTAATTCTAATGCAAATGCTCCAGCGTTAGTGCTGGAGAAATTCAGGATTATAAAATTAACTATAAATAGACTAAAGCACTTTATTCATCCAAAAAACAGCTTTCAGGAGAGAAATCTGTGTAGATTAACATCCAGCGCTCCTTGGACTTTAAAATATATATACATTTTTTATTACAGTTTTGTTTACTTAGCTTAGCTTAGCTTCACTTAACTTAGTTATCTACTCAAGCAGAAGTAGACATTTAATATACATAGTTCATTGATATTGCCTATTTTAGCAGGCCTATCTTTAGGCGAGCAATCAACAGCGCACCGTGCAGCTTTATTTAGGGCATGTCATTGTGTCTTTGCTATCGTAATGACAGGAAAAGTACACCTTGAGGGGCTCAAAATGTGCAAAAGGCATGTACTACTCTCTTAATTAATCATGGGTGTGTTTTGGGTGTAATGTGCAATAGACCAATTAGTTCACCACATGTCATTCCCTTTAAAAGCCAGGTGCGCTCTGACTTTGGCGGATTGCTATTTTAGGGCTGATACCTCAACTTGTCTCAGAACCAAAGTTTTGTTGCCATCATCAGCATAGGTATATATTCACAAGCGCCTTTACTATTTAAATGACGTAGGCTTTATCTTCACCTAAAGAAAAGCAGGACTCATCACTGAAGAAGATTAAAGATGACACTCACTATCTTTCTGAGTCACTACATGACGGTCTGGCACAACTACCATAACTACCCTCCAAGTTTCATTCCTGATTCCTTCTGGGAGCAATTACTTTGTCCAGAGCTGTATACTTTAAACTCAACGTTTTAAAAAGTATGAGCGCAAAAATATGAGTTTCTTTGATTTTACCAAATTAAAAATGGATAAAGTTATCCAAAAGCAGTGTGTAAGACTGGTGGAGGAGAACATGATGCCAAGATGCATGAAAACTGTGATTAAAGACCAGGATTATTCCACCAAATATTGATTTATAAACTGTTAAAACTTTATGTATATAAACTTGTTTTCTTTGCATTATTTGAGGTCTGAAAGCTCTACATCTTTTTTTTTTTGTTATTTCATTTTTTTCTCATTTTCTGCAAATAAATGCTCTGAATTACAATATTTTTATTTGGAATTTAGGAGAAATGTTGTTTGTAGTTTATAGAATAAAACAAAAACCTAAAAATAGTAAAATCAGAGAAACTAATTCAGAAACTGAAGTGGTCTCTTAATTTGCGTACTTTAGAGCTTCAGATTGAATAGCTTTCTTCTGGTTCGCTTTGCTGACAGATAAGAAGAACATAAGAGTCGTGATTGAGCTCAGGGTCAGTTCTCCTCCAATAAAACAGGATTCTGTAAAGTTCCAGATGGTTGTAATAGGGCATGGTATTATATTTTTTCCACGGAGTGATCTATTTTAGATTTTTGTTTAGAGAAGCTGCTAACGTATCACCTCTTCTCACGTTTTTAGTCTTGGCCGTGTTACAACTGCTTTCCATCATCAGACGACTCTTACTGAGCTTTCAGATGTACTCCAGTAAAATCAGACTGGTGAACATGATGAGCTGAGAGCTGGATGTGCTTTCTATGGCTCGGATATGTTGATTTTATCCATATGGTTGATGTCTGTGGCTATTGTTTGTGTTCCTTAACAACCTAACTGACAGACAATAGTTAAAGTGTAATGTGGGGAAATGTGGGTTTTGAAATGTAATTGTTGGGGTGCGAATCTGTCAGTGTCCGAATTTTTGGGGTCGCGATTCTATTCAGAAAGGATTTTCGATTCCTCAAGAAATTTTTGGATTCAGATGGTCTATAAAATTTTGTTTATAAAATAATAAAAAAGGACAATAGGTAAAAGAACATTTATTTAAATTAAATTAAATTTTAGGTTGCTTACTGTAACAAATCTTTTTGCAACTTTTTTTCATATTACATTTTTTGTAAATCTTTAAAACGTAACTTTAAAATCCTTAAAAAAAAACAAAACAAAAAAAAAACACAGAAGGCACAGCCATTTTAACCATATTGCATCGTGGCTACATTTTCAAAATAAATATTAACCATAAATATTAAACATACAGATACTGTAAATGGACGTGGCTAACTAACTAGCTTGCTGCACGGTGGCCTAGTGCTGTCGGGAATAGGAGAGGCAAAAAAAAAAAAACACATTTTTAAATTGATTTCGGGGCATTTTGAATCGATTCAGAATCGCCAGTACTAGGTATCTTAATTTTTTTATTTATTTATTTATTTTTTTTATTTTTTTTAGCACCCCTAGTACCAGTAATTGTATATAAGTATTGTATGATGTGTGTTTTTTTTACCAGGAAAAATCCAATCCACTTCCAGGAGTGTAGTCACCCAGGAGACAACGATTATGAAGATGAGCAAACTAATGGCAATGAGGATGATGACGAGGACGATGACCGGCCTGAGTGTCCTTATGGCACCGACTGCTATAGGTAAGTTCTCTTGCAGAACATTCAGAAACGTTATTACACGGGTTCGAATCCTGGTCATGCAGCTTGCCCTCAGCTGCCGGAGCCCCGAGAGAGAACAAACAATTTTGTTTTAGTTTTGCCCTCTCTGGGTGGGTATAGTAGAGGGCTCTCTCTCCCCTCATCACTCCTAGGGTGATGTGGATCAGCACAAGGCTGCATCTGTGAGCTGATGTAACAGAACCGAGTCGCTGCGTTTTCCTCCGAGTATTAGCGCTGTGATGCTACTAAGTAATGCTGCATTAGCAGCAGCTTGAAAAGAGGTGGAGTCTGACTTCACATGTATCGGAGGAGGCGTGTGCTAGTCTTCAGCCTCCTGGTGTGTTGGGGCATCACTAGTGATGGGCTGGGGGGAGTCCTTATGAGTGGGTTGGGTAATTGGCCGTGTAAATTGGGGAGAAAATGTGAAGAAAAAAAAAATGAAATAAATTTATGAAGGTTATATTATTACAGACTGTAGTCCTGTATCTGTTTCTCTGTATAACTTATGATTGTATGTGTTAGTATGTGTGTTGAAACATCATCCTCACTAATAGCACAGATGAACCTGAGAGGTGGCAGTGCTGGTTTGTTTTAAAACTTCAATACTTTAATACTATATATTATACAACAGTTAGTTCCGACCGCACAATCTGATTGGTTGAGAAGTGCTGTAGCCGTGATGATATTTCGTGATAACATCACAGCCTTCTCACACTAAACGTGTATCACTCCGCCGATGCGTTGCCGAGTAATGGCGTATATACACAGTACAGTTTTGAATCATCACCTCCACCGGCACCAACAGCAGCATTAGCTTAGCACAGGCTAGCGCTCAGCTGCGGCACACTTGCCTGCAGCGCTGACTCGTGGAAAAAAGGGAAGGAAAATCGCTCGGCTAGTGCCGTCTGACAGCCAGAACGATAACTTAACCAGCCAGGCTAGGCTAAACTAAGTTACTGCTGAGCTAAAGCAAGCTACGCTGACTGGGAATTTTCGGAGCTTGACTCCGGTAACCTACCCACAGTCCAGCCACACCGGCAAGCTAACCAACACCACCCAGCAAAACAAACAGAAATGCTCAAAAAATGTGCAGCGTTCACCTGAAGACGACTCCACAGAGCAGGAGAGGAGAGTATCAGCGTTATTTCACCCTCCTAACGTTACCATCTTCACTTATTCCCAATTTAGATTTCAAGCTAACTTTCGTGGTGTTAGTCTGCCTGAACCATACACTGTTTTGTAGTTAAGTTGTTGTGGAACTACTTTTTGGCGGAAGGCACAGTCCATATTAAAGCATATTCAAACTGAATTTCTTAAAGTTATTTGATTTATTTTCTTTATTCATTTTGCAAAATATAAACTGTTGTATAAAAGCAATAGAACACTCGAGGTTGTGTGTTATCGCGAAATAACATCACGGCTGTGATGATCTACAGCACTCGCCTACGGCACTCGTGCCTGCGACGTGATGTTATTTCGCGATAACACACTCCCTCTCGTGTTCTATTGCTTAAATATATTCAATACTATAATACTATATATATATATATATATATATATAATTATATATATATATATATTCTATATATATATATATATATATATATATATATATATATATATATATATATATATATATATATATATATATATATATAATTATATTCAATACTATATATATATATATATATTAGGGTTTAATAGTGACTCTTAGGCTTGGACAAGTTTCTAGTTGGAAACTGAGTTAAACAGATTTTTCTTTTACATTTTGTGAAAAGTGCTTAAAATACTTCTTATTTGCATATCTCATTTCCATATATCATCTACTGAAAGGTTCCTCAGGGAACTCGGACTTCCTCACCTACAGCATCACTCCTCGGGCACCTTTTTGGCACCTCCATTACTAGAAAGTAATTGGAATGTGATTGGATTAGAAGGAAGGGTCAGTAGGCTTTATCCTCCCGTTCGCTCATCTAAAATACGGTCATCGTTAAAAAATAGTTGAACGACAGGAATGAAACGTGGTGGGTACTCATTTCAGACTGTCATGGAGCAATTGAGAATGGAAGGAGTGGCATGGAAGCAGTGTGCAAGACTGGTGGAGGAGAACATGATGCCAAGATGCCAAATATTCCACCAAATACTGATTGATTTCTGAACTCTTAACTAACTTGTTTCAGCCTTTGCTCATTTTCTGCTCTAAATGACTTTTCTAAATGAATTTTTATTGGAATTTGAAAGAAATGTTGTCTGTAGTTTTATAGAATAGAACAACAGTGTTCATTTTACTCAAACATAAACCTATACATAGCAAAGTTAGAGCTGTTTTTCATTAAATATCACAATTCCATGATTTACTTTAATCAATCAATTCTCAATTCTATCATTCCAAGGTCACCAAATAATGATGACAAAAGTTGCCCATATCAGTCTTTAAATTTAGGGTCAATAAATTTCAATGATTTATTATTGAATTTTCTAACTAAAACAGCATTGCGATCCCTCACTTTCCTCAGCGTGCATGTTTTTTTTTTTCTGCAGCTATTTCTTTTTGACGAGGAGTGTATCTTCCAGATTGATTTTAAATGGTTTGTATATGGATGTTTTATTTTTCAGGAAGAACCCTCTGCACAAGAAGGAGTACAAACACACCAAACCTCCAGGTTTGTATATTCCTCATACATAACAACAGATGAATCACCGTTTCTGCAGCAGGACGCAGGATGGAAAAGAACATTAGGCATACTGAACACTTGGACACAGACTTGAGCCCAAACAATACTATATATATATATATATATATAAACGCCCACATTCACCCACCAGACAACAAGTAAAACCACATTAGATTAGCCATGAAAGAAGAAAGCCCATCATGTTCCCTTTCTGCTTTTTCTGTTGGTCACTGAATGAATGCAGGCTATAGGAAAGAGCACTGGCTGGGCAGCGTTAGCAGCAGGGTTTGGAGTGGACCATCACAGACCTCTGTAATTACTCTCAAATTACTCTTTGATATCCTAGATGGAACTAGAGTTAAGAATAGTCGGAGGAAATACACTGTGAGTAACCAGCTATTAATCAATAGGGTTTTGTTCAATGGTTCAAAGTCTCAATGGTGGAGTCACTGACGAAACAAATATCACACTAATCATACTAAGTTCATTGTAGGCATTGATAGAATGGAAAGAAGCTTTATACTGTGTGTGTGAATGTACCACCAACTTGAGAGTAAAGGTAAGTAAATGATGTGGGGTTGGTTGATGCTGCAGTTGGTCTGCAGGTTTGGGTTCAGCAACAGTATGTGCTGCTGAAAGAATGAGGTCAGCTGACCTCAATACCTGAATATACTGAATAATTATAGACCAGGTTATTCCTGGACCAATGGATTTTTTCTTCCCTGATGACACGAGCAGATTCCAAGATAAGACAATGTCAGGTTTCATGGAGCTGGAATTGTGAAAGAGTTCAGGGTTCAGGGAGCATGAGATCATCATTTTTACACATGGATTGAGAGAGAGAGAGTTCACCACAGAGTCCAGATCTTAACCTCATTGAGAATCTTTGGGATGTGCTGGATGGAGAAGAGCTGCTTTGTGCAGCGGTCAGACTCTACCATCATCAATGCTGCTGCATTGCAACACTGGATTAAATAAATACATCCTGTGACATTGCAGAAGCTTCTTAGAACAATTGCAGCAATCAAAGCTAAAGGCGGTCCTGTGCTTTTTTCTACCTTTGAATTGTTAGAGAGACGGCAGTTTTAAGATGTTGTATTTGGTTCTGGTTCAGAAGCACATTAGAAACATCAAAAGGACAAAACTCCTGAAAACATTTAGAGGAGGCCAGAATAAACCCTTAATGGCCACACAAGGAGCGAGAGCTCCAGTTTAATGCCTGGACCTGAATAAAAGAGGTCATGTATCACCCTAACCCACCCCCACTGGATGTCAAATGCCCTATGAAGGACATACATAGAGAAACTTGTCCAACTCAAAACCCTTCAAACTGAGGAATATGTAGGGAGGGCTTTTATGTAGACAGATACTGGTGTTGTATCAATAGGATGACTTGAGTTGAAAATGTAACTATTTTTAATATATGTTTTAATATTTAATCAACTCAAACTTTTATATGAATGAATTAATAAAAATAAAATGTTTTTAGAATTTGTGCGACCATTAGAACATTATGTTAAATTTCGTGATCTTAAATTCGACTAAGAATGGTCTTAAAGGGTCTTTAAATTGTGTTAAATTTAACCGAAAATGAATGCACCGAATCCTGCAAAAGTCTTGAATCCACTAATGATTCACATTGAGATTTATTCCTGAAATGTATCTGTAAAATTACTTAAATACTTTTCTGTATATTCATAAATTGTAGCAACATGACAGCCTCACCCAGCACTTCCACTGCAGTTTTAGTAGTTGGCCTCTGGCCTCATAGACCACTGAAGTCGCGTCGTCATTTTGTAGTCGTCGCCATGTTATTTACGCCCATATTTGGGCTTCCGTGTCTAAGCGGTTCGAGTAAATGAGGAATTTGAATGGGCTTTTCAAAAACTGGCCTCTGTCACATTCTGTGGTAAATAAATATGTACAGAACCCTGTACATTTTATTCTGTGTACATTTACCTCCTAAATATCACTGGATGCTCTGAATTTCCAGAGTAATCAGAAAAATGTTAACTTTAAGCTAATGCTTAACTGACCTCACAGCCCAGCGGCTGTAAATGACCCCGCACTGGATTCTGCATAACACCAGCGAACTCCAGTCGCATTGCTTTTTGGATTATTATGCTTCTTCACAGAGGATCATTAAAGCATTTAAACAGGTGAAAACTCTTTCAGTAATGTTGAGCAGTGTAGTCTGTGTTAGAGCTTTAAAAGGCAGATAATAAGAGAAAGTGGCTCTCAGTTCGGTAGTGCTTCCCCGAAGGGTTTAGTATTTAATTACGGTCTTTAGTTTATACTAATTACAACACCTGACCCAAATAATCAACTAACAACTAACTAATCAACTAATCAACTAACTACCTGCCCTCACTGAGGCGACAACCAACCAGAAACACCCATTTATTTCACTGCATAATAAAGAGGGTGAATGTTAGAACGTGTTACAGCTGGTTCTGGAGGATCACTGACCTGTTTTAATGATTTTATGCTGTAAAACTCTCAGCTCTCCTCAGTAAGCGCAGTTAGTTCATTAGTTGGCTCAGCTGTGTTTAATAATGCTCTTAATTTACGACAGGAGTTTTCGCTGGTGTTGCGCCGAAAATAGTCCTCGGCTGATTTCTGCCGCTGGGCTGGGAGGTCAGTTCACTCCGCTGTAGCATTAGCTTAAAGCTAGCATTTTTCTCATTACGACTCTTAAACGATCTCGTAATGAAGAGGATCCAGTGATGTTCAGGAGGTAAATGTACACAGAATAAAACGTACAGGGCTCTAAACAGATTTATTCACCACAGAATGTGATAGAGGCGTTTTTTCGCAAACCCTATTCATTTTTCTCATAGAGACACGGAAGCCGTACGAAGACTTCAGAAAGACGCCCGACTTCAGTGGTCTATTACAGGCGCTTTAACTTTAATTATTCCAGCAGGACAATGCTCATCTACACACTGCTGCCGTCTCAAGAGCTCGCCTTGAAGACACTAGTTGTATCACCAGACTTATCCCTGATTGGTTGTAAATGTGTGGGATGTTATTTAACCTTGTAAATCAAACTCAAGTCAGGATTGGGTTCAAAGGTGAGGTGATACTCAGCTAAACTGTGTGCCTGTAGTGGCTGATGCAAATAGCAATGCAATTGGCTCAAACACACACACACACACACACTGTACTTGGCATATGCCCACACTCGTTCCTCCAGATTCCTCAGTCTCTCTCTCTCACAGTAAATCTAAGCTATGTAACGGCATGCCTTTATTTTAGCGGCACTAAATAAAAACGGCATCCTATTAAACAAGCCGTAAACATAGGATTCCTCTGCATTAAACATGAGGCACGTCCAGTAAACGTCCAGGATTACCCCTAGCTCTGGCCCCGCCGCAACGTTACGATTTACGGGTAATCGACCCCAACACTTTGGAAGCAGACACTGTTCTCCTAATTAAACACCCAGAAATCCCCTCAGCACGTTCAGACCGGCAGCCTGGAGAACATGCTCACAGCTTCCACATCATTAATGCCGAAGTGATTCATTTATATTTGAACGGTAATTGTAGGCTATTTTCCCATTTTCCCATCAACTCTTCATCCAAAAAACACATTTCCACACCTTTCCATGAAAATTTAAATGCAGCCTCAGAGCAGCCAAGAGGTATTTGGTTTCCAGAGTTTTTTTTTTTCTATAGGTCAAAGTTGCTTTAAGCTGCGTCGAGGTGCTAAGCAATGTCAAATACACTTGTTTTTCTCGCTACATACCGTATATTTCGGACTATAATGCACAGTTAAAAATCCTATAATTTTTCCAAAAATCGACAGTGCGCCTTGTTTGTACAAATTTTACCTGTCAGGTATTAAGGAGCAGTAAATTCACTCTGTTGAAGTACAGCGTTATAAGGCTGAGTTTTCAGTGAACTTCCTCCAGCACTTAGGCTTTAGCATTAGCCGCTAACCGCAGCGCTAGCTCTTTCGACGTTCAGAGGCGAGAACATTGGACTGTAGTCCAGTGCGTGTTTACAGTGTTAAAACAAGCTACGTGGGAAGAACCACTAGCTGATAGCGCCCTGGGTTACTGGAAGTCTAGTACTATCGGGCGTTTATGCCCCACTAGAACTCTGCGGTTAGCGGCTAATGCTAATGCTGCTGCACCCAGCCTCAGTGCTGGAGAAACTTCACTGAAAACTCAACCTTAGATAAAATATTGGAAATTTAAGCTTACTATAAATAAACAAAAGCACTTTTTACTCAAATAAACAGTTTTCAGGAGAGAAATCTGTGTAGATTAACATCCAGCGCTTGTTTGACTTTACTAGTGTTGCTTAATGCACCTTATAATCCAGTGCGCCTTATAGTCCAAGAAGTACGGTAGTCTACACCAACCCCTTAACCCCATAAAATAAAAGAAATAATGAACATTTTCAATTTCGTAAGTTGCTAAACTTTTTCACATTTTGTCGCCTTACAACCCCAAACTTAAATGTATTTTATGGATATGTTAAGTTATAGACTAACACAACATGCATACCTGTGACACGGAATAAAAATGCTATATATTGTTTTCTAAATTTTAATCAGAATAAAAAATAGTGTAAAAAAAGTGTGGAAATTTCAAAAGTATAGTTGCCTGTAGTCAGATTCTCCCACCTGAGTTGTGGATTTCTGCAGCTCCTCCAGAGTGACCATGGGCCCCTTGGCTGCTTCTCTGAGCAGTGCTCTCCTTTGAGTGGACCATGGCCACGACTTTCTAGGTTTATAAAAACAGTTGTAAACTGTTTTTTCGTTCATGTTTGGATGATGGATGGATTAAACAGTGCTCTTTGGGATGATTAAAGCTTGGGATTATGTTTTTATAACCTAACCCTGCTTAAAAACGTCTTCTCCACACCTTAATCTCCTCTTAAGTTCCTCCTTGGTCTTCGTGATGCTGTTTGTTCACTAGTGTTCTCTACCAAACCACTGAGGCTTTCTTCACAGAACGGGTGTTTATAATGAGACTAAATTACGCACAGCGGGACTCTATTAACTTATTCAGTGACTTCTGTAGGTAGTTGATGGCACTGGATTTTATTTAGGGGCTGAATAAATTTCTTTTTTTCTTCAGATATTTATTTGATTATATTTTTGAAAACCATGTATGATTATCATTCTACTTTACAGTTATGTGCTACTTTGTGTTGGTTTATCACTTTAAATGTCTATAAAATACATTTAAGTTTGTGACAAAATGTGGAAAAGTGCTTACACTAGGATTTAAATTATTTATTTAATTTATAGCGTTTTTTTTATCATCAAGTATACTGTTTCTTATCTCATGAAATCTAAAGTCAGTCACTGTCACGCTCTGATCTCTCTCATTTGATGACTTGTTGCAGCAAAGGCCTCTGTGTCGGATGATGAAGAGGATGAAGATGAAGACCGTTATGAGGACAGCTTCATCAATGATGGGAGTGAGGAGGAGGAGGAGGTGGATGAAGACTCAGACTACGTGCCCGAGTCTGAAGACAGCGGGAAAGAGGACGTTAAACGGCTGCAGAAAGAAGCCAAAGCTTTTCTGAGGAGGAAAAAGTAACTCAACACCCAAATCCTGCAAATCCTTGAGGTCTGCTGTCCAACTGAGCTCAGCTCCAGCCCCGAACATCTGGTCAAAAATCGTTTTTTACTTCATTCCCCATTTAAAAGACATTTATTTATTTTTCAGATTTTTCTTCATAGAGTATGTTCTTGATTTTTTAAGTTTGATGGTTAAGATGCTCTACAAGCAGGATCAACATGACTAAAATAGATAAAACCAGCTATATAATATATAATATAATAGATAAAAACAACTGACTGACTGAGCAAGATCAAATGCAGCAATATGGCTCTAAAATAATATCACGATATTTTATGCTCTTGTCATGATAACGATACTCTTATCAATATGACAAAAAACGGAATAAAAAAAAAAATAATTTCAAGAACACACTACTGCAACTAAATGAAAATTAAATTCGAAATTTATTGCATATGATATGATATGGCACACCCGTAACTGAGATATACTATATAAAAATACAGGAATTTTATCAGATCTGTAACAGAAGTCAGTGATCCAGAATATCATGATACTAATAATATCGCACTCCAAATATCTCCAAATATATATATATATATATATATATATATATATATATGTTGTTCTTGCTCTCTCTGGGTGGGTACAGTAGATGGCAATCTTTCTTTCTCCTCATCACTCCGAGGGTGATGTGGATCAGCACAAGGCTGCGTCTGTGAGCTGATGTATCAGAACCGAATCGCTGCGCTTTCCTCCGAGCATTAGCGCTGTGATGCTACTCGGCAACGCTGCATCAGGAGCAGTTCAAAAAGAGGCGGAGTCTGACTTCACATGTATTGGAGGAGGTGTGTGCTAGTCCTCACCGTCCTGGTGTTGAGGCATCACTAATAATAAAAAGGCTGAGTAGCAGCTGAATGGGTGGCACAATTGGCCTTGTTAAATTAGGAGTAAAATAGGCAGAACATTTGAAAATTTGCTACAGTGTAGGGCTGCAACGATTAGTCAATATAATCGACAATGTTGATTATTTGAATTTGTCGCCTACCAATTTCATCGTAGACTAATCGTTCATTTAGTTCATTTAGTAAGTGTACCACATTCCACAGAAGCTCAATGGCCGATGTGTTTGGGCACTTTGTGAGTGCGCCTTTTACCCAACAGATTACATATTTAATCACTAAATATCAGACTTTCCACTTTCAAACAAAATCTATACATTTAAATTCCTTTAAAATCTCATGTTCAGTTGTTTCTATCGTTTTTTAAGATGGAGGACATGGCAGAAATAATCGCTGACTAATCAGCTAATAGAAAAAATAATCATCATATTAGTCGACTACCAAAATAATCATTAGTTTGCATCAGCAGCCACCAGCCAAAGTGTTCTAGAAACTACACACAGAAAAGTGACGTATAGAATTATGCAATCGATCCATGGTTCGGAAAAAAGTTCTTGTGTGTGAAAACAAACCAACAATAATGAGCTCCTCCCCAAACGAGCCCAAAATCTGTCCTGATTGTGAACTTTTATTAAAAGTGAAGATTTATTAAGTGTGAAAACGCTCTCAGACCATCTAAAACCATCCAAACTCAAGACGCAATCTAGATATCTAGACATTTAAATGCCTTTTAAATCTCATGTTCAGCTGTTTCTATCGTTTGTAGAGATGGAGCACATGGCAGAAATAATAGTTGATTAATCAAATTATTGAAAAAAAAAATTAAATTAGTCAAATACGAAAATAATTAATTAGTTCAATATTAGTTGCATTAGCAGCCACCAGCCAAAGCATTCTTGAAACTACACACAGAAAAGTGACGTATAGAATTGCAAAATCGATCCACAATTCGGAAAAAAAAGTTATTGTGTGTGAAAACAAACCAACAGTAATGAGCTCCTCCCACAAACAAGCCCAAAACCTGTCCTGATTTTAACTTATTAGGACTTATTAAGTGTGAAAACGCTCTTAGACCATCTGAAACGATCCAAACTCAAGACGCAAACCTCAGAAGTCAAACATGTCTTGGCTGCCTGCATTTGAAATATTG
Source organism: Astyanax mexicanus (assembly GCF_023375975.1). Lineage (NCBI taxonomy): Eukaryota > Metazoa > Chordata > Actinopteri > Characiformes > Acestrorhamphidae > Astyanax > Astyanax mexicanus. The sequence continues at coordinate 32,507,296 of NC_064428.1, forward strand.
GAAGATGGAACATGGAAACAGTTTAGGCCAAACCATCGCTTGCTCAGAATGAAACTAAAGACCTAATGAGCTGGACTGGGCTTATTGATTCACTGCAGGATTAACACTACAGTACAGAACTCCACATTATCTCAGGGTTACACAGATAACTGTCCTCCAAATGGTGATGTACGGTCTTCAGGAAGCTTGCGTCGTTTCTTCTTCATTACAGACGTGAATGTCGTGTTCCAGCCATCCAAAGAGACGTTTCCAGGAATACCAGTGGCTGGAGGTTCTAGCCTGAAAGGGGAACTGGGCTCGGGGATGGTTGGGATCTGTAATTAATGGACTTAATTCATTGGAAATTGAAAACTGCTGACCCTACCGAGGTGCGGTAACCATTGCAGTGTACCATTGCAGGATGCAGCTAAACCACTTTCCCAAAGCACTTCCAAAACCACTATCAGGACGCTGGTGGGCTTCTGCTGGCCTCTTTTCACTCCGAGCTGGACAGAGGAATTCCCGCAGAACTGAAGTGAGAATTGTAAATGCATTTTAAATCTCATCTGCTTCAGTTTGCTTCTTCCTGTTTAGCTATTTTTATTATTTTGAATGTTTTCTAAATGTTCATGTTAATGTTGGCTGGATTAGAAGCCAGGAATTAATTATAGTATGTTTTAGAAGTACTTATAGCTCTTAAGTTTCAGATTTCTGTTAATTAATGATGTTTTTAACCAATGTTTCTGAAATGATGTTAACTTTTACTATGAAAGACCTGCTGATTGTGTTTTTTTTTTAAGTAAAATAAAAAAAACAATGGCTTGTTTGTGATTCTTTGTGATCATCTTGTGAAAAGCACTATAACTAGAGTTATGTTTTTTTTTTTTAGGGGAAGGTTTGGAAAAACCCACACCTGTATAAGGTGTGAGGTGTTATCTTGTGAATTAGGCCTGGTAGAGGGTGCCATATGAACCATATGAATGGGAGATTTGATTTCTAAAGTTGTGTGGACATTTAAAGGAGAACTGGTGTAAAATTGACTTTTGGTGTAGTAAAACATGATAAAAAGTTATTAGCTTTGATTAATAGAACCTCCGTTCTCCCACAGCGTTCCGACATCCAGAAATTTTAGCATTTTGTCCAAACACCCTTCAGACTGGGTGATACAGGGCATATTTTCAGCTTCTTGTGCACTTTTTTTTAAGTTCTTAATACCTCGTTTTAAATGTCAGGGCTCTCCGGATTCTAGCAAGGAGGTGTGGAGCTACTTTGAGATGAATTATCAGGGTAAATTATGCCCCCTGTCACCCAGTCTAAAGGGGGTTTGTTGGACAAACTGGGAGAATGGAGGTGTGCTATTCATCAAATGTAAGTACTTTTTATCTCGTTTTACTACAACAAAAGTCCATTTTACACCAGAGTTCTCCTTTTCTCTGCTGAAATCTGTTTATTTGGGTGAGTAAAGGGATTCTGTTTATCTATAGTAAGCTTAGATTTCTATCCGGTAGATTCCCACTAAGGCTGGGTGCAGCAGCATTAGCATTAGCAGCTAAATCAGCGACTAAATGCCCCCCTGACAACTCCACACTGAGATATTCTGGAGTTCTGGTAGACCAGGGTGATATCAGCTAACGGTTCAACCCATGTATCTTGTTTGAGCAACACAGTAAAAGCAAAGACTACAGGCCAATAATACTCTCGTCTGTACGGCCAAACAGCTAGCGCTTAGCACAGCTAATGCTAAGGCTGCTCCAACAGTGCTGACCGGGGTTACAAAGGTAAGGGACTGAGTGGTCGAGCAAACTAAGCCATCAGCAGCCAGAGTCAGAGAGAGCACAGCTGGCCGATCTCTCTGTTCTCTCTGGCTGGGTACAGCAGGTGGTGCTCTCTCCCCACATCACTCCTAGCATGATGTTGGTTGAAACAGGCATCTGTTGGTTGATGTATCAGAGCTGGGCATCCAACGCCTTCCTCCCAGCACATTGGTGGCAGTTCAAAAAGAGGCGGATTCTGACTTCACGTGTATCGTAGGAGGCATGCGCTTGTCCTGATCTTCAAATTGTTGTATGAGTGGGGATTTGGGGAAAAAAAATAATGGCTGTATTCACTGCTTGTTCAAGAGGCGTGCTAAAAGAAAAAAGGCTGGTTGGATGAAGTCTGAGGTGATTGGTTCTCAGCAGGGTTGAGGAGGGGAGCAGGAACCGCCGCCGCAGTACCAACACTGGCCCCAGTGTTCCACGTCCTCCTCAGAAAAACATACAATACTAAACGCCAGAGCGTAACAACCCAACAAACACCAACAAACCCAAAACCTCCAGCTGGAGCCTTGGCTCGCACCACCCAAGCATCAAATCAAAACCTCCAGATACCGTCCACAATCTTTATAAACTGAAGCAATCTACTGACAGGAATGAAACTTGGTGGGTAGTAATTAATGAATACTCTAGACATTTTTATAAGGATGTCCATGTATAACAAGCAAGCAACTAATCAAACATTAAGATTAGTAATAATAATAATAATAATAATGCATACAGCTCTGGGGGAAAAAATGTAGAGAGCACTTCAGTTTCTGAATCAGTTTCTCTGATTTTGCTATTTATAGGTTTATGTTTGAGTAAAATGAACATTGTTGTTTTGTTCCATAAACTTTGCACAACATTTCTCCCAAATTCCAAATACAAATATTGTCATTTACAGCAATTATTATCAGAAAATGAGAAATGGCTGATTAAAGTAAAAAAGATGCAGAGCTTTCAGACCTCAAATAATGCAAAACAAAAAAAAGTTCATATTCATACGATTCTAAGAATTCAGAAATCAACATTTGGTGGAATAACCCTGTTTTTATAATAGTTATTTTTCATGTGTCTTGTCATCATGTTCTCCTCCACCAGTCTTACACACTGCTTTTCAAGCAGTTCAGTTTGGTTTGATGGCTTGTGATCATCCGTCTTCCTCTTATTATTATATTCCATAAGTTTTTAATTTGGTAAAATCAAAGAAACTCCTCATTTTTAAGTGCTCTCTTATTTTTTTTTTCCAGAACTGTATATGTAAAGTTACTTTATTTCAGTAATAAAGTGGACAGTGTGCCAAGTCCTGCTTTAGACTTGATAATAAAACACAGTGGATCAACACTAGCAGATGACATGTCTCTCCTTCAAACTATGACTGAATCATAGCACTTCACTTGCTCACACTAGGCATTAGGAATCATGGTACCAATATGTTCATGTAGGCTTATCTTCTCTAGAGAGTCTTAATCCATTGGCAGTTGGCAGTACTAGAAACAATCTAGACGGGGCGTCCTCAAACACTTGGACATTGTTTATTTGCTGTCTCTTATGCAAATGTTTTTTCCTCAATAATGTGGATATTGCTTGTTTTGGCTCTACGCATCCCAGCATCTTCGCATTTCTGATGATTGTTTTTGGCCGCTGTGAGTTGCCAACTTAGACATCTCGGAATGCTTGCGGTTGGGAAACGGCGGGAAGCGACAGGATTGGGAGGCGACGTAGTGAAGTTTGTGTCTACAGAACTTTCCCAGTATTTGTATTACACACTAAACCCAAACAAATGTTATTTTATGGAAATTACAGACGACTGGCTTGTTTTCACTTCTCTGAGGTTCTTTGTCATCCCAGCTTGGGGTGATCAGCATACCAGTGGAATCTCCTGGAACATCCTTCATTATTCACAGTGTTTTAGGATGAAGGCCCCTATAATTCCACTGAGCTTATCAGTACTTTTTCTTGCATTAAATGCATTCCAACTATGGCATTAACAAACATGACATGTAACACATGTCTAATACAACATGCCAGAGTCTCCGCATGGAGTTGTAGAGGTTCCTAATGACGTCCTTTGATAATCCATCCCATACAGCTCCAATATTTTCACAGATTTCCCGCTGAAGATTATGCAGAAGGGGTGTTGGGAGTGTAGAAAGAGCGTCCAATAGTCTCCCACAGATTTACAATCAACCAGGAATAGGTCTGGTGATGCAGCTGGCCATGGTTTATTTAAAGGGGCACTAAACCCCCATGTTTTTAGCTGACTCCTCACTGGAGGGTACTGGGTGATGTATGGGTTTAGAGGCAGGGCAGGAGGGAGCGCGGATTGGCCTATCTACTCCTATCCTGTTCATGTAGCTTGCCATCGGCTGCCAGAGCCCCGAGAGAGCACAATAGGTCTTGCTCTCTCTCTCTGGGTGAGTTGATGAAGCTCTTCAGCACAAGGCATCTGTGAGCTGATGTATCAGAACTGAGTCGCTGCGCTTTCCTCTGAGTGCGCTGTGATGCTAATTTGAAAAGAGGCAGTGGCTGATGATATATCTTAACAGCCAAATCAGAAGATAGACATTTTTTTTCTAAGAGAAGAAATGAGAATGAGAAAAAGTAACAACAGCAGTGAGTTGAGGGCTTTTTTTTATTGGCGAATATTGAAGTAACAGAGCTCATAAATATTTAGACTTTAGATTTGGTGAGATAAACAGGTTTGAGTCACTTTAACTCAATGTCCTACTTTTAGGCATGTAGTCAGGATCTACTGTCAATTTTTTTTAAGAATTCTGAACATTTTATTCTAAGTCTGCTGAATGTCCAGCAGCATCCAGAAGTCTGGCTTTAATTAAACTTTATTAATGTTATTTATTGTTGGCTGTGATGAATGAATTATTGTAGCAGATAAATAGCCTCAGCCTCTCTTTAATTTTAATGACCCTGGCGTGACGTCGGTGCGGTCGGTGTCCTGAATGAATCGGCTGTTGCGTTTTAAACACGTTTCCTCGGTAAAAGCCATTACGCTGTCAGAAGAGCTGAAAGTATTCCGTTCTGTTTAATTTTAAAGCACCAGGTGCTAGATTACTCTCAATCAGTGCCATTTCCCCACTTTGAGTGGAAATGATTTAGGCTGATTTTCGGGATTGTGAACCGCTAGCTCAGCTAACTGTGAGCGGAATGCTGAGTATTGGGTTTGTCTGTCAAAACTGACCCGTAACACCCTAGATGTTACTAGAGTTAATAATATAAAATACATACAGGGGTTGGACAATGAAACTGAAACACCTGTTATTTTAATCTGGGAGGTTTCATAGCTAAATTGGAGCAGCCTGGTGGCCAATCTTCATTAATTGCACATTATTGCACCAGTAAAAGCTGAGTGTGAAGGTTCAATTAGCAGGGTAAGAGCACAGTTCTGCTCTAAATATTGCAATGCACACAACATTATGGGTGACATACCAGAGTTCAAAAGAGGACAAATTGTTGGTGCACATCTTGCTGGAGCATCTGTGACCAAGACAGCAAGTCTTTGTGATGTATCAAGAGCCACGGTATCCAGGGTAATGTCAGCATACCGCCAAGAAGGACCAACCACATCCAACAGGATTAACTGTGGATGCTGTAAGAGGAAGCTGTCTGAAAGGGATGTTCGGGTGCTAACCCGGATTGTATCCAAAAAACATAAAACCACGGCTGATCAAATCACAGCAGAATTCAATGTGCACTGCAAAAAAACTTTAAAAAACTGCACAATAGCTTTTAGAACATCCCTCAGCGGCCATATTCCTTTTTGCTGGATCTACTACTGCAGCTGCTGCGAGGCTTTTAATGAGAGCAGATAGACTGATACAGAACGGGCGCAGTGTTTAAGGTGTCAGCAGTTCAGCGTCCGGATCCGTCCTGAATTCAATTACCCTGAACCCTCATTCCACCCCGGTGCTGAACTAAAGGTCTAAGGCTAAATGCGATGTGTTCTCGGAGAGGAATGAGTCAATAAAACAGCAATAAAACTTCCTGCACAGTGTCCTGCAGTGCAGTCACTCAGAATCACAGCACTTTTATTAGTGTACTGTTCAGGTCCCCTTCTGGAGGAACACAAACACAGTGCAGACCACAGCACGAGATCCAGCATGTGCTGTGTGTGTTGTGTTCAACATTGGTATGCTGGTCAACCATCGGCTCCTCAGCATGAGGGAAGTCATGGTGGTCTGGATCCACAACAAAACAGAACCAGTCAATTTACCAATGACCATTATAAATGAATAGCGAAGTGATTCAGGCTATGAAGGAACACATAAGGAATCATGTAGCAACTTAAAAGTGTTAAAAACAAAATACTCTTCTATTGTGAGGATGGAAACCTGATGATGAACTTATCCCGTGTAACAGAGGTTACTCTTGGTCTTCCTTTCCTGGGGCAGTCCTGATGAGAGCCAGACTCATCATCATACTGTTTTAGGTGTTCTTTGCGACTGCACTTGAGGATGAATTCAAACTTGTTTTTTTTTATTTATTTATTTATTTAGTTGAGTAGTTCTTGCTTCTCATAATCTGGATTAGAACATTATTCAAATAGAGCTATTGTTCACTGTATACCTGTAACTCTACCTCTTCCCTACTTTACAACCGATTAATTGGGCAAGAAATTGAAGAAATTAAAGAGCTCACGCGGCTGTGAGCAGTGAATGCAGCACAGACGGCGTGCGCATGGACACAGTGTTTGTTCTTAGCTGTGGTAATTAGCGTTATCTGGCTAATATATCAGTTTAGACTGCGTCTTCAGCAGTTTAGCTCAAATAAATGGCTTATATTTAAAAGCTGGATCGGATCGAGACCGGATCACGTTCTCACCAAAGCGAACTGCTCAAGAGTTCGTTTGGTATCGGACCGAGATCCCCTCCTCTAGCTGGTCTCGGTCCGGTTCTTTTGATCTGCACTCGAGTGTGATTACTGTTTTCACACCTGCTCAATCGAACCGCACTAAAGTTACAAACGGACCAGAGTTCATTTTAACCGGACCAAATAGTGCTGGTGTGAAAACGCCCTAAAATGTGTTACATACCAGTCCTGTTTAAAAAAAGGTCATTTGCGTGCGTAGTGGTAATTTGTGGCTCTGGATTTGGCACGTTCACACACCCATGAAAAAAAAATCACACCTGAGCCACAAAATAAAACAATAAAATAACTTAACAATAAAATGCAGTTCCCTTAAATGAGCAGCTGGTGTGTCTCCACAGCATGAACGAACAGGTCAGTATCTGTCTCTGCTGAGACGCATAAAGCATTGTGCTGTTAAGATACGAATGCGCCAAAGTCAGAGCTCACCTGGCTCTTAAAGGGAATGACTACTGGCACACTGATTGGTTTACTTCACGTTACACTCAAAAACACACACACAAGATTAGTTAAGATTAAGAATGAGTTAGGCCTAACGCTTTTTGCATGTTTCGAGCTGCACAAGGCGGATTTTTTGAGCCCCTGGGACAGAGGCGTGCTAAAGCACCACCAACTCTGCCCTTTATCAACCAAAGTGCCCTTTTGAAACAAAGTTTTTTTTTATTTTTTTTTTTATTAAAGATTATTATTATTTTTATTATTATTATATTATTAAGATTTTACTGAGGCCGGTTTGAAATGATGTTTTGAAAACCTGAGCGATTAAAAACGAGTGAAAACAGAATGCCCTGAAATCAGCTCCCACACACCCGACCTCTCTCTTCCTCTGTCACGTGACCCCGCGCGGTCGCACGCAAGACACATGAATCTTCAGCACAGCACGCGCCGCAACAGACAAAGCTTCTTGTCTCCCGTGTCCCACCAGCCAGGTAACATACACACAAAATAAAATCCTACCATTTGCCCTCTAAGCCCAACATGAAATCATTTTGTTCATACAGCAAAGGACTTAACAATGGCTGTATATAGTTAATATTGTATATGTATTTTATCAGTTGGTGGTGTGACATTTTTCCATTGAAAACTCACGTTTAGAGAATGTTACAAACAAAAGTCAAATTTCATTCAACATGTGCGTGTAATTTTGTTTATAATGAAGTGTTCCACGTGCACTAAAAAATGCCCGTTTTCCCCTCTGAGCACTTGCCCCCCAAAATGTCTGTGCACGCCACTGCCCTGGGATACAAAACACACACCAATATGCTCTAAATCCAGATGCATGACACACAATTGACAGGCACGCTATAGATGGCTAATCATTTATCGTTCCTGGTAACTTTTATCCTTCCTTCCTCTTTTAAAAATAACACTTTTTTAACGATGAGTGTATACAGGATTCCATGTTTAATATGCACTTAATATGCTAGTTTTCCACTGTTAAAATGCTTTGCCAAAGCAATTCGTAATCGTCCACTGTTCCCTACACTTAATCTCGTGGCTTAAGGGTGGATTGTGGATTGTGCTTTTAGGCTTTTGGAGCCACTCACTCAGCATTAGCTGCAAAGTAAATACATTTAGTTCTGTATCATTTTATCTTCTTTATCTTTCTTCTTTTTCTTTTATTTTTGGCAAATGAATGTTTATCCCTCATTTCCCTCGTGCGGTTAATACTCACAGAGTTAGCGTCTATTACGGTAAGTACTCTCTGGGGATGAGGCTCTATTAGCTCTCTCTCTCTCTCTGAACGAAATTTGCAGTGAATCCAGCAGTTCAAATGGTGACTTTTTATATACAGTGCGTTAAAGTGAGTTAAAATTCCTGACTAGTTTCAGTACAGGTAAATTAAACCAAGGCCGCAAGGCCGTAGGTTCTAAACTCAGTACCAGCTCGACCCGCACCTGTGCCCCCTCTCAGCATCAGGTCAGTCATAACTGAACCACCCCCCACCCCCACCAACTAGTGTTGCCAACTCCTCAGTAAGGAAAGTAGCTATTGGCTGTCCTAAAAGTAGCTAGAAGTCGCTAAATGACATCAGCATCTAATTTGCATAATACATGTTTTTGAAGCTGTAAAGGATTAAGGTTGTGGGAGAAAAAAAAAAGAGTAAAAACACTCTAAATATGTCCGCTGGAGGGTCTGAGAAGCAACAAAGCGACAAAGTTGCCGAGTTGGCAACACTGCCCCAACCAAAGCTTACTCAGTCCCCCTTAACCAATTAGCCCCGCCCCTAATTTAATGGATCACACCATTTGTATACCTACAGGGGAAAATGGCTAGACTACAGAGGTTCAAAACCGACATGCAGTGGCGTGCTAAAGCACCACCAACTCTGCCCTTTATTAACCAAAGTGCCCTTTTGAAACTGAAAGTGCCCTCAACAACTGAATAAGTGCACACACCAACCCCCCCGCCCCCCTCTCCCCCTCATAAAGACAACCTGCCTGTGCGCACCAATTCCTTTCTCCCTCCTCTGGTCTCTTTACTGCGCAGACTCCGGTTTCAGGACATAGACTGTGTATAGCTGGACAGAGCATCGTCTCTCAAAAGTGAAGCCACCACAGGTCGGGCGCCCCCTGCTGTTCGGCTGCAGAAAGCTGTGTAACTCCACCCATCCCCATAGGTTTCAATGGCAAAACAGACAACTCTCAATCACGTTTTTTTCCAATATACTGTAATTCTACCTCCATTATTTAAATGCAACAGCTAGTGTAACCTCTGCTTATATTATCAAATTTTTATATCCCCACAGAATTCGGTTTTTAAAACTTTATTCAGCTCTATTTAAAAAAGGTGTGGTTATTGTAAGAGGGCTGCTTATGGGCGGGACCAATAACAGACCGTCAGCTCCGCTCAGCTCTGCAGCCTGTGATCGTGAGGCAGCTCTCAGGGGCGGGGTTATTTAAATGAGTAGGCTGTCTCAACTGTCTTTCTCCCTCCTCTGGTCTCTACTTAGCAGAATCGGGTGTCAGGATCGCCAACATGGAGGAAGATTTTGGTTTCTTTTTCATTGAATGAATGGGAACGGAGACACGGCGTCCATCTTTTTTTACAGTCTCCGTTTCAGGATCGCCAACATGGAGGAAGATTTTGGCTTCATTTTCATTGAATGAATGGGAACGGCGACACGGCGTCCATCTTTTTTACAGTCTCTGGTTTCACTAAATTCATGCTGGAACATCATTCACATATTCACTGCATGGAGAAAACTAGCGTAAAGTGTCTAGTAAAGGGTTTAAAAGTGTGTTTTTAAGTGTTTTCTTTTCTCCTCAATTTTAGCTATGGGGATTATTCCACCCACTCAGCTGCACTACCGCTATCACTAGTGATGCCCCAACACCAGGAAGACCAGCACATGCCTCCTCCCATACATGTGAAATTTGACTCCGCCTCTTTTGGAACTGCTGCTGATGTACCGTTACTGAGAAAAGCACAGCGACTCGGCTCCGAAAAATTTACAGCTAGCACCTTGGGTGTGATCCGGAGAGAGAGCGCCATCTATCCACCCAGAGACCATAGCCAACTGTGCTCTCTCAGACTCAGACTGATGCCTAATATACACTTTTATCAATAACAATAGTTGCACCCAGAAGGATGGGAGTGAAGAGTCCTGCTTTTGTCTCGGTTGAAATAACCAACAAATTTGTGGGTGCAATTGTGTACAATGGCAGATCACATTTGATTACTGTATTTTTCGCACTATAAGGCGCACTGAAAATATTTACATTTTCCCAAAAATTGTCAGTGCGCCTTATGTGCATCTTGTGCATCTTATGTATGACTATTACCAGTCAGTAAAGCACCAGTCAGAGCAGTAAAGCCACTCCGCTGAAGTACAGCATTATACAGGAGTTTCAGTTTAGTTCTCCAGTACCGGGGCTGGAGTAGCTATAGCATTAGCCGCTAACCGCACTTGCAATTTCCCTCTTCAGAAAGGCATATTATCTGCCGGTAGCCTGCTTCTAACCCCGGCTAGCACTTCTGGAGTAGCATAAGCATAAAATGCTAACCACGCTCGCCATTTCCCCGATCAGAAAGGAGTATTATCAGCCTGTAGCCCGCTTCTAACCCCGGCTAGCACTTCTGGAGTAGCATTAGCATAAAATGCTAACCACGCTCGCTATTTCCCCGATCAGTGAGGAGTATTATCTGCCTGTAGCCTGCATCTAACCTTAGCTAGCACTTCTGGAGTAGCATTAGCATAAGATGCTAACCATGCTAACTATGCCTGTAGCCTGCTCCCAACCCAGGCTAGCACTGCTGGAGCTGTTAGCTGCTAATGCTAATGCTCCAGGCGTAGTGCTGGAGAAATACGGGACTCTAAGCTTACTGTAAATAAACAAAACGCTTTACTCACCCAATTAAACAGTTTTTTAGAAGATAAATTTGTGTAGATTAACATCCAGCACTCGTTTAACTTTAAAAGAAAGTCTTTTTATTACAGTTTTGTTTACATGGCTCAGCTTTACTTCACTTAGTTAGGAACTGTGTAAGAAAATATAAAGCTACATGTAAATGATGGATTATGACAGAAATCCATTAGGAACCTCTACAACTCCACAACTGCTGAGACGTCTGGCATGTTGCATGTCAGTCTAAATGTTTAATCATTTGTTGTTCCTGGTAACTTTTATCTTCCTTTCAAACAGCATCACAATCTGATACTTTATTCTGGGTGCAACTGTTGTAGCTCAGGAATCGTAGGATTTTATAGTATCTGCTGTTCACTAGTGATGGTATAGTTACTTTGAAAAAGTAATCCGATTACTGATTACTGCTTTAAAAAGTAACTTAGTTACTTTATGGATTACTTGATTTTAAAAGTAACTAAGTTACTTTACAAGTTACTTTAGTCGTTACTTTCAGCAGCTGCAGACACACAACCTCCCGCCGCCTTAACATAAACATTATAACCAGTTTTTTCAATTCTCCCTTTATTGGAAAATGCATTTTAAAAGCAACAATGAATCTCTTGACATTTAAAGTTGAACTATTTCCTGAAAAAAAGGTTTTTTTATAAAAATAAAAGACCATTTCTCTTGAATTAACTTAACATAACTAAATCTTTCTTGATTTCAGAAAAATTACAGAAAAAAGGGTCAGATTAGAGTAACGCATTACTTAATTCTAACATCACTGTACTGACATCACTGGCTTTTCACACAGTTTAATAGTGAGCAGATGTGGTGTAGCCTCTAGGTATTGTTTGTGCAGTTTGACAAATACGATTTTTTTTTTTTACCTACGCAAATCTTTCTGGAATTTCTGGCAAACTCAGGAGCAGACAGGTGAAGTTCCAGATCCAGCCACGGTCTGGAAATAAAAGGTTCTTTGCACAGTGTCACAGAAGAACTACCTCTGGAAACTTTTCAAGGAGCCTGCATAATAGGGTTTTATGGTCCTTACAAGCAAAAAATAAAAAAATACAAATAAATTACAGGCGATAGGTAGATATTTCAGCAAGACATGGACAATTTAATCACAGACGTCAAAATTGTACAGATTGCCTCACTAAGGGAGTAAGAAAAGAACATTACACAGTTCTATTTGTTCTATTTGGAAAATTTTAACCTCATAAATTTGACCAAAATCTAGTTTCAAGACATGATCTCCTCTACTGCACAATTTCTGCATAAATATGAAGTCTGTATCAATTGGATTTCACTCAGGAAAAAGATCTATATGCAAATAAATTGGACTCAGAAAGCTAAAGCTTACTAAAAATACCCAACCCCCCCACACCCAAATGCTAGTCATACATTTACTTTCACTGTTTGTGATTTTTATTTAATTGCATATCAGCTTTTTCTGAGCCTTTTTGTTTTTTTTATAGTCCTTACAAGCAAAAAATACACATACATTACAGACTTTAGGTAGATTTTTCATCAAAACACGGACAGTTCAATCACAGATGTAAAAATTGTACAGATTGCCTTTCTTATGGAGTAAGAGGAAACATTACACAGTTCCATTTGTTCTATTCAGACATTTTTAACCTCATAAATTTGACCAAATTCTAATTTCAAGACTTGATCTCCTCTACTGCACACTTTCTGCATAAATATGAAGATTAACAGTAAAAATGGAAATAAAAACTAAAATAAGAATAAAGCATGATTGATTAAAACATGATTAAAACAAAGAGAATTAAATTAAAAACATGTAAAAGAACAACAAGGAATTAATAAGAATAAAGCATGAATAAAACATAATATAAAAGTGCCGTTACAGAATAAAAGTGTGTGGAGCTGCAGTGTTTTAAGCTGAGCTGAAAGCCTGATCAAACATGTAGGTTTTCAGTCTGGATTTAAACATGTTTAGTGTTGGAGCTCTTCTAATGCTCTCTGTTAACTGGTTCCATTTAAGAGCAGCGTAGTAGCTAAACGCTGCCTCTCCGTGTTTAGTTTTTACTTTAGGCGGCTCTAACTGAGCAGTTCCTGATGATCTGAGAGCTCTGCTCGGCTCATACTGCTGGAGCACATCAGATAAATATGCTGGTCCTGCACCATTAACACATTTATACACCAGTAACAGTACCTTAAAGTCTATTCTGTAACAGACTGGTATCCAGTGCAGGGATTTAAGGATGGGGGTGATGTGCTCCCTTCTTTTACTTCTAGTCAAAACTCTGGCTGCTGAATTCTGAATCAGCTGAAGCTGTTTGATGGTCTTTTTTGGGAGTCCAGTTAGGAGTCCATTACAGTAATCAATCCTACTAGAAATAAAGGCGTGGATGAGTTTCTCCAGGTCTGATTTAGACAGAAAATCTCTGATCTTATTGATGTTCTTGAGGTGATAAAATGCTGATTTGGTGACTGCTTTGACATGACTGTTAAAAGTGAGATCAGAGTCCATTTGTACACCAAGATTACGCACTAGTTCTTTAGATTTCAGGCTTTTTGAATCCAGATAGGCAGCTAGTCTGTGCCTCTCATTACTATTCCCAAATAAAATAATCTCTGTTTTATCTTTATTTAATTGCAGAAAGTTCTGTCCCATCCATTTATTTATCTGCTCAAGGCATTTACACAGTGAGTCAATGGGACCATAGTTGTTTGGGCAGAGGGCCATGTAGGTCTGAGTGTCATCTGCATAGCTGTGGTAAGATATCCCATAGTCACGCATGATTTCCCCCAGAGGAATCATATATAAATTAAATAAGAGTGGCCCAAGAATTGAACCCTGGGGTACACCACAGGTCACTGGCACAGTCTCAGAAACATTATTTTCCATTTCCACAAAGTATTTCCTTCCTTGAAGGTATGAACTGAACCATTTTAGGACAGTTCCAGAAATTCCAACCCGGTTCTCAAGTCTATCTATGAGAATGTTGTGGTCAATGGTGTCAAAAGCAGCACTGAGATCAAGCAGTAGTAGAATAGATATTTTTCCTGAGTCTGTGTTTAAGCGAATGTCATTGATAACCTTAATTAGCGCAGTCTCAGTACTATGATTGGGCCGGAAACCTGACTGAAATTGGTCTAGACAGTTATTTATGGACAGGAAGTGCATAACTTGCTTGAAGACAATTTTTTCAATTATTTTTCCAATGAATGGTAGATTAGAGATTGGTCTGTAATTGTTCAATAAGTTTGTATCTAAATTTTTCTTTTTTAAGAGAGGCTTCACAACGGCTGTTTTTAATGCATTTGGGAAAACACCTGACATGAGTGAGGTATTTACAATTTGAAGAATGTCTGCTGATATTGAGTAAAAAACATTCTTTAAAAACTTGGTTGGTAATGTATCAAGACTGCAGGTGGATGATTTGAGGTGACTCACTGTATCAATTAAAACTTCTTCATTAATAGTGCTAAACTGGCACATGTTGACTATGATGCTTTTGCTTTTGCATCATAGTCAAAAGATCTATAACAACAACAAAAAAATTGGATGCAGAGAAGTAAAGCTTATTAAACAACTCCAAATCATTAAGAAAATTGGGACCATATGAATAATGCAAGATGCAAGATAAAAAAAAACATTAATTCATTGTTTCATACATATTAAACTTTATTTCTATGTTTTTATTTGTCTGCAGACAGTATAAACCCAAGATATTCACCTGTCAGATTCCTGTCAAAATTCACAGACGGCCTTGTTATAGAAGTAAGAGAAAATATCCAACAGTGTGTTCTATTTGAACTTTTTTTTTTTTACCACATAATTTGACCAAAATCAAAAGCTACTGCTCAATTTCTACATACTGGATTTCACTGAGGAATTCAGTACTGTGGTTTTTGGCATGTAGAAAAATATCTATAACAAAAAAAATGTACTCCCAGGTAAGGCTTATTATAGAACCCAAAATCAATAGGAAACGTGGGACAATGTGAACATTTCAAGTAAAAAAAAATCTTAAAATCCGTTGTTTCTTACATTTTCTTTTATACTATGTGGCTTTTATTCGATTGTAGACAGTATTCTCCTCCGCAGCATGTTGTTTTCTAATGTCATTTTTAATATTGACATTAGGCTGCTTTTTAATATTTATTTCACTAAAAGGTGCTTAAACAACAAATAAAATTCCAAAAATTGAGGGTTAAACAAGAATAAGCAACCGTTAATTACACGCTAAGAAAAATAAGTACAGATTTGTACTTTGTACTGTAAGTTTTTTGTACCCAGGTTTTTTGTACCAATAAATATACCAAATATAAAGATTATAAACATTTTCATAAACTGAATATGTGTTAAGACATTGATTGTCCAAAATTGTCTGGCTTTCAAATGAAAAACGTATAGTTAATACACAGGGGTGGGACAATGAATCTAAAACATCTGGTTTTAGAGCACAATAATTTATTGTGGTGATGGACAGTTCTGGTGGAAACAGGAGAGTTGAGGTGCACATTGAATTCTGCCGTGATTTGATCAGCCGTGGTTTTATGTTTTTTATATATACAATCCGGGTTAGCACCCGAACATCCCTTTCAGACAGCTTCCTCTTACAGCATCCACAGTTAATCCTTTTGGATCTGGTTGGTCCTTCTTGATGGTGTGCTGACATTACCCTGTATACTGTATACAAATATATATATTTGTCCATAATTTAAAAATAGTTAACTTAATGTAATAAATAATTCCTTGGATGTAATAAATAGGTTTACTTAAATATATTAAATCATCCTCTTCATTTAATAAACAGTCTTTCTCTTAATTTAATAAATAATTCCCTCAGTTTTAATAAATCTTTCTGTAAAATGTAATACATAATTCCATCAGTTTTAACTAAATCGTTCCAAATTCCATACCTGTTTGAATAAATCGTTAATACATAATTCCCTTTTTTTTCAATAAAAGGTTCTGTTAATTCAAAAAACTATTCCCTTAGTTGTCATAAAACGTTCTGTTAATTTAATAAATAATTTCCTCAGTTTTAATATATCGTTTTCTATTAAATAAGGTAATTCTGTAAGGATAGTAGTATAGTGGGGTAGCTGCTGGTGTGGTGGAGTATTTTACCTCAGATCAGCTCAGTTCAGTTCTGTTCCCGCTCTCCGTTTTGCTGGCGGAATAAATCTTCAGTAGGAAGCGAAAATCAGAGCAGCGATTTCAGGCCGGACATATGAGAATCTGTTTCTGATTGGTAGTCGCCGCCGCGCGTCGCTGCACATTTGCATAAAGTTAAGTTCTGGTCAACTCTCTGGCGTTGCTCAAACCGCCCGCTTCGCATCGCGTCGCGCCGCTGCCTGTCGCCCAGTGTTGCTCGCTCTCATTGTAAATGAATGACTTCCGGCTGCTTTGTCGCTCGCGTCACGTTCGGTGTGGACGCACCAGAGACTTTAAAAAAAGATGGACGTCGTGTCACCGTTCCCATTCATTCAATGAAAATGAAGCCAAAATCTTCCTCCATGTTAGCGATTCTGACACCCGAGTCTGCGCAGTAGAGACCAGAGGAGGGAGAAAGACTGTGGAGAGCAGCCTACTCATTTAAATAACCCCGCCCCTAAGGACTGCCTCGCGGTCACAGACTGCAGAGTCTTCTATTATAGTCCAGGGCTGGATTTATCAGCAGCACAGCTGTATTTTAGCCTGGCTAGATCTCCCACTGTGATTTATCTACGTGCTTCAAACCCGTGACACATTATATCCAGACAGTGAACAATTAACACAAGGGAATTCTGGGAAGTTTTCTCCCTGAATCCTGTCCTGAAAATACCTGTCAGGTTTCTGTGAAAATGAAAAGAAAGCTTTGCTGAGGGAGTAAGAGAAAATGTCCAAAAGTTTGTTCTATTCAGACATTATTAAACCTTGTAAATTTAACCATAATCTAGTTTCAAGAGCTGCTCTCCTCTACTGCACAATTTCTACAAAAAGATGAACTCTGGATCTACTGGATTTCACTGAGGAATTCAGTACTGTTGTATTTGTTCATATCGAAAAATATCTATAAGCAAAAAAAAAAAAAAAAAAAAAAAAAAAGGACTGAAATCACACAAAAAAAAAATTGGGACCATACGGGAAAATCCTCTTCTTCCACAGCCATGCGTTTGTAATGCGTGCAGCATGTGGTTTGCATTGTTTGTCTAGAAAATACAGCTCAGGAAAAACAACAAGAGAGCACTTTGATTTTACCAAATTGAAAACCTCTGGAATATAATCAAGAGGAAGATGGATGATCACAAACCATCAAACCAAACTGAACTGCTTGAATTGTTGCACCAGGAGTGAGTAGCATTAAGTTATCCAAAAGCAGTGTGTAAGACTGGTGGAGGTCTGAAAGCTCTTTTATTTTTTGTTATTTCAGCCATTTCTCATTTTCTGCAAATAAATGCTCTAAATGACAATATTAATATTTAGAAATGATGTGTGTAGTTTATAGAATAAAACATTAATTGTTTTTTTTTCTTCAAACATAAACATTCAAATAAACATACATTGGCCAACCTCGTGTAATAGGAATTGTAAGTCAGGTAAATACCATAAATGTATTGTAAATGTAAATTAAACAAAACATCTAGGGTTCATACAATCAGTAATAAAACAAAAGTAAATTAAATAGACACATTCTGAAAATTAAACTGTGCAGAAGTATGGGGGTCATTCTCTGCAGTCAGGTCAGTCCAGCACCCTATTCATATACAACCTTTGTTATGTGTGCAGCATGTGGTTTTACATTGACTTGTTGAAAAATTCAAAAATGAATGTATATAATCTTGATTTTATACTATCAGCAACGAAACAAAGGTAAATTTATTATTATTATTATTATTATTATTATTATTATTATTATTGTGTTTTTCATACTGTCCCAACTCTTCTGATTTGGGGTTCTTAATCAAATTCGAAAAACAAAAAACAAGAGAAGTGAGATTTTTAGCTTTTTAGCTTTTTCTGAGGTATGTCATTTGCACTTGTGCATTCGATGTCCTCTCTCCTCAAGAGGAAAGCTAATGCCACTGGTTTGAGGCAACGGGTCGATGCCAAAGTTACTCAACTCTGGTCTGGTTCAGATGTTTTTAGCTAACACTACAAGAACCCTTCTCAGTCTTTCACAAAGTCCCCCCCAGAAATGTAATCCATCTGGACTGGATTAAACCTCTAAATAGGGGGATTTGATTTATGTCAAATCACAATCTGTTTCTCAGTACACGTATAAGACTTTACAACTGTCAGTGTAAACAAAAAAGCCCTGAAAACGATCAGATTTCTTCTGTTAATGCCTTTGCCCAGTTGTTTGGTCACTTGAACCAAAGAAGTCCTGATTTCACCTTGTTGGTCCTCAAGATGCAATTCCACTGTACAAGTCCTTCAGTCCCTTTACCTTCTTCTCATACCCTCGTGTTTGTCCTTGAGGTACTGTGGCATTTTGTACATGCCTGGGTTGGTCCTCAAGATGATAAGCCACTATGCCAATCCATTTGTTTCTTGTCTTGTTCGGTCACTCTAAGCGAGAAAGTCCTCATATCACCCTCATGTGCAATATTGCTAGGGCTGCAACTAAAGATTATTTTGGTAGGTGACCTATCTGACGATTTTTTTTTGATTAGTCGATTAGTCAACGATTATTTTTATTATCTATAGAAACAGCAGAAAATGAGATTTAAATGGCATTTAAATACCTGAACGTTGTTTAATCGTTTAAAGTACTGCTATTTAGTGATTAAATATGTAATCTGTTGTGTTTGGTCTCTTTTGGATACACAAACTAAGTTTTCTCCTTTGTCGGTTTCACTTTCTGAGCTACCTCGCTCTCGCGCTCTCCATTACTCTCTCTCTTTCTATCACTCCTGCAGATTACCTGTGTGAGGAAGAAGCTGACTGGTTGATGCTGGACTTGCATCACAGTAAAGTGAGGGCAGAAGTGGAATTCTCTGTGTTTGTTAGTGTCTAAGCTTGATGGTATCTCTCGAATCTGTACAGATTTTCGTTGGGTGAACTCAGTAGCTAAACCCAATAAAAGTATCTGCTTTTGTGACCCTGGACAATTTCTTCCAGTACAGCATTCTTGTATGCGTTTTTAAAAATTCCCCTGCCACCATACAACACCTTAGCTTGTGTTGAGCACTATAAGGGCGCATCAATAACTCTGAATTTGTTAAAGTGTGAATAAAAAAAAGCTTCTGTATCTACTTGGGAAAACGAGTTGGACAGGGATATGGTGGGGTTTTATAGGGGGTTTACCACAGCAGTAATGTTGGTTCTTGATGTGCCATGCCATCCTTCACATGCCAATGTTGCTCCTCAAGTTACCATTACACTGTGCAAGGCCTTCCATACCTTCGCCTTATTCACATCCATTCCACTTATTAGGTCACTATAAGTGAGGAAGTCCTCATGTCACCGTCATCTGCAATCTTGCACATGTTAGTCCCTAAGATGCCATGCCACTGCACAAATCCTTTAGTTCCTTTACCGTATTCTCATTAATTCTACTTGTTCAACAATTCTAAGAGAAGAAGTTGTGCCAATGTGCCACCATGCCAATGTTGGTCCTTGAGATCCTATGCCATTTTGCAGATGGTAATGTTGGTCTTTGAGGTACTCTACTATGGCACCAAACCTTCCATACCTTCACCTTCTTCATGTACATTTCTCTCTTATCACCCTCGTCTGCCATCTTGCACATGCCAGTATTGATCCTCGAGGTGCCATGCCATAGTGCACTTCCTTAATTCCTTCATGTTATTCACGTTTATTCCACTCTCTTTTACTGAGGAAGTCCTAATGTCACCCTTATCCACTATGTTTCACATAGTAGCAATTGTCCTTGTGGTGCCCTACCATCTTGCACTACCAAAGTTGGTTCTTGTGGTGCCATTCCTACATTCCTCTGTTCAAGCCCTTCCCTACCGCATACATTACACTTGTTCGGTCACTCTAAGTGAGGAAGTCCTCATGTCACCCTCATCCGCCATCTTGCACATGGCAATGTTAGTCCTTGAGGTGCCATGCCATTGTGCAAGTTTCATTCCCTTGAAACACTTGGCGGCATTGTTCTTTACACTCACAAAGCACAGGGTGTTGATGACCCCGTTGCTCATGGCGATGCATTCGATGATGTAGAACGCCACCAACGAATTGCGTTCCCGCGTAATCAGTGCGGGGTAAAAGTCCCGCAAGATGGCGAAGCCGTAGTACGGCGCCCAGCACATCACATAGGCTACCAGAACTGCGATCAGGACTACGACGGTCTGGCGTCGTCGCCGCAGCCTCCGCTGGAGCTGCTCAGTAGGAAAGCCTGGGACTTTCTTGAACCACAATTCGAGCGAAATGCGGGTGTAGCAGACTGCCATGACCACCACTGGCACCAGGAACTCCACGACCAGAACGAACAAGAAATAGGTGCGGTAGAGCAGCTGCTGGTCTGCGGTCCAGATCTGGGCGCAGAAGATCTTGTTGCCGTGGGAGACGGAGCCATGAGGGTACTCCTGTTCCGTGGCGAAGTATGCCGAGGGGACGGAGATCAGGATGGGGACGATCCAGACCCCGAATATGAGCCAGTAGGCGGTCTGGTACTTCATCCGAGGCTTCAGGGGATGCACAATGGCCAGGTACCTATCAAACACAGACACATATAGAGAGTGTATAAACATAAATGTATATGCCAAGTTGTGTTGAGAAGTGATTTTTTTTCTACTAAAAGCACGTCCTATTATGGTGTCCTTTTATTAAAAGGAATGTAACTTTAACATACATAGCAGTTAATATCAACGTTAGCAAACACTCCTAGTCTGTTAGCACAACGAGACATTACACCAAAGTTGTTTTTATTGCAGTATATTGTGTTATTGTTGTGATTCATTGCTCTCATCACTTACCTCGCGTGTAAAGCTGGTGTTGTGCCGAATCCAGCACCCCTGCCAGAAAAAGCACCCTCTCTCTGGAGCGCGCACCCATGTGTTCTTAATAAGAACAAAGATAATTGCTTTAGCTTCATCTAAATTAGCTTTATCTTTAACTAGAAACACTTTCACTAGAGGAGGAGCTTTTCATGGTGGGGGTGCAGATTTCGACACACTTTCAAAATAAAAGTTTAGACAATTTCTGCTTTTTCTGCAGTATCATTTTTTGGGGGGGGGCAATATTTGTTTTTTTGTGCAACATTTGTCTATAGTGCAAGTTATCATGTTTATTGTCATTAAATGTATTGTGAATAGTGTTTCTACTGTAAAGCTATCTGTATGTCTTACTTTATATTATATTTTATTTTATTACTCTTCTTGTAAATATTATTCTTTGCACATTGGTGTGAATCTGCACCCAAGTTTTGTGATGTGACGATACAAATCTTATCTTGTATCTTCTATCTTGTGTCTTGAATCTACACCTGCACGTTTTAACATTTAGTCCACTGCCATAATTCTCTTGGCCATGATCCAGTAAGGGCTTTTGGAACTTCTTGTGTGGCAACGCAACTCGGTTTTGTAATTTTTGGACCTCGTTCAACCTTCACTGGACACGCTGTGCATGTGAACCAAACAACGTGATTATATTTTAGTACAGTCAGTCGACTCCCCGGTGGTTTCCCTGGGAAGTAAAGTCCTGAAATCACATTCTGGTTCATTTGCTGGGTCATTTTAGAATACTATGGTATGTTTTTTGCTGTTAAAGCTTAAAAAAAGATTATTTATGAATGTGGACCATTCTCTTGACTGATCTCCATATTTACTCACAATTCAGACTACACAGAAATTATGTTTTTCAGATTAATCACTTTATTTTTTTTTTTACCACAACTAGGACAGCTTAAGCTTTACCTCAGCTAAGTATGGAGACAATATGAGAAAAATGAGACAGTGAAATGAATTATTTTTTAATGCTAATGCATGCAGCAGCAATTCTCTTCAGTTCTTCCTTTCAAAAATTAAAACAGTATCGCAATGGTTGTGATACCACTGATGGTGCTTTCTTATAGAGGCGGGGTTATCCCAAGATAACAGGGATACTATTTCATGGTTCTAAGAAGTTTGTACCTGTAATGGTACAGAAATCATGTTCCAGGAATGCTCTGAAAACATGCGACATGATCATTGTTTGCATCACAATGTTATAAGAATGTTTCTCACAAATAACGTTTCCAGCTAAACATACTATAAAAATCGTAACATTCCCAAAACTACTAAATGAAAACAGTGACACAAATGACTTACAACCTCATTGGCACCACATCAATCCCTCACCCATCAATCCCCAACCAGGACCCCAACCACTAGATCAGTTGAATAAAAAAACATTTCGGTCAGTACACAACAGTATTAGACAGCAGACTTTGTCTGAGGGAGGGATCTGTACCTACAGTCTGTGGCAAGTCAGCAGATGAGGGAGATGAAAGTCCTTTCAAATAACAAGTTTTGAGCTTCTATCACTGAATCCATTTAGCACGAGCTAATGCTAAATCGTATATGCTTAGCATATAAAATGGGGTGTGGCCAGCCAAAAAATTATTTGCATAAAAGTGATTCTGAAAGGGACTGAAACTGTCAAGGATAGAGCTGCTGTGGGATACGGCTCTTTATGTGAGAATGATTTTGTGTAAAGAACTTTGTAAACATGTTTTGACCTGCAGTATTCTAACTTTTTTGTTTTAAAAGTTTTATACTATCTCTAAAAATCTTAAAGGGTCACTGAACCCCCTGATTTTAGCTGACTGCACCTTCAGCTTAAATTTAAAAAAGGCAAAGAAAATGTCAGGACAAGTTTGGGAGGGTTGCTTGGTGATGTATGGGTTTAGAGGTTAGGCAAGAGTGAGAGCTGATTGGCCTCTGACAGCGGTGAAACGCAGATGATTGAACGTCGGCGGGGGGGTGGGGGGGTTTGGGGGGTATTACTGATTGACTGATCTGCATATACCAAAATACACGGAAACATCACCCACTCCTACACTACAGTTAAACCAGAGAGGCAGTAGCGCTGTATAGGCGGAAATTACAATAATAAAAGTGTTTTTCAAATGTTAGGAAAGGTTTATAAAAGATTAAGCAGGATTGGTGTGTTTTATTACTTCAAATGGACATATATCACCTATTAATAGTAAAAATATGGTTTAGGGTTTAGTGGATCTTCTGTTTTTGCCTATATTTAAATACACTGCACTACTGGGGTTATAAGCTGATTTGGCGCTGTCAGATCACATTATCGTATCCAGCTGACTCGCTGCTCTTTGTTCTTTTGGACGTTCCAGTGGAAGAATCCCTCTTGTCCTCTGAAACTGCTAAGCTTATAAGACTTTATTTGCTTGCCGAACTTCACAGAGGAGAACAGACATCTCCCAGATGTCAGTGTTTGACAAATCTCCACTATAACAGCCCCTTAACTTTCAAAAACTTGTTTCACAACAAAGACTATGTGTATATGAGATCAGAAGCTGCGGAAAACAGTTATATCATGATTTAGATCCAGCCACAGTCTCTGGAGTCTGGTTGGAAAGGTCATTCCACTCAGGAATAGTATGTATTTTTCCATTATTGGGTTTCATGTCCTTTAAAACAAATAATAATAATCTGTGTACTGAAAGATATGACCATTGTAAACATGGATTATGTAAATATAGTAATACACACGTGTTTCAGTAAGAGTAAACCTGCAAACCAGAGTATTACCATTAAATTAGACTTGCCAATATGTGTCTAATTTAGAAAGTGTATCAAAGAAGGGTCATTCCACCCAATGGGTGCCATTTGCTAGTTGTAACTCTTCCGAATGTTTATCATTCTTCAACTCTGAATCTAGTAACACATGTATTTAACCATTTAAAACATGTTCTGGGCAATCTCAGGCAGCTTTACTCAATTTTTTTTGTACAAAGTTTCTAATCCTTGAAGGTGGTTAAAAACTTAAAATGTATGTTTAAAAGCAAGTCATTTTTTTTTTCTCAAGAAAGTCTTTATCTTAAAGAAATGATTGACTGCATGTTCAAATAATTTATATTTTTGACCAAAAGAAAAATCACTATATATGCAAGCACATTATATTTTTCTAAAATATGCAAAGCCATTTTAATCTAGGTCAAGAAGACCCAAACCAAAAAAATTGATCAAATTCATTATCATGTGATTTGTTAGACAAATGAGTGATCTATGCTTAGAGTTTTTACACCTGTATTTATTTTATTGTTGATGATTATGGCTTACAGACAATTAAAATAAACGAAAAAGAAATCTAGAATATTATATAAGACCAGTTGGTATATAAGACTTTTAGCAGTGTGGGCAGTGTGCCAAGTCCTGCTGGAAAATGAAATCCACATCTCCATAAAAGTTGTCAGCAGAGGGAAGCATGAAATGCTGTAAGACTTTCCGGGAAAACACTGCAGATCTGGATTTCATTTTCCAGCAGGACTGTATCAATTGGTCTTATATATTATATTATAAATAATAGACACTGATTTTTTTTTTTTGCTGTAAGCCATAATCATCAAAAATAAATGAAATAAACGCTAAAAATAGATCAATCTCGTTGTGTGATAAAATTATATAATATGCGTTTCACAGTTTAAAACTGAATTACTTTTTGAGATGCACTAGTATTATACATGTGGATGTTTTCCCACACAGGGGTTAAGTCTATTTTTAAAGACTATATTTTTTATTTCAGTGGAAAATCTCCATTTAAATGCTGTGAAACTGCCCCATCACGTTTAAATGTTTGTAGACTGTAGAAAAAAGCCAATAAGGCATCTCTAACTCCTTGGTCTACAGCTGCAAAACTTCTGGAATTCCAAAGAGGTCGTTGCTAGTGTCGTCCTGCTGTGAAAACACTCACCTGTCCACAGCGATGGCCAGCAGGGCGTTTGTGGACACGTAAAGAGACACTGTCCTCAGGTAGTTTATAGAAACGCACAGGATGATCCCATGGTCCCAGGAAAGCTGCTTAACCACGTAGTAATCCACCAGGAAGGGGCAGCACACCACCGCCACCAGGAAATCCGACACTGCCAGGTTAGCGATCAGCAGGTTGGTGATGTTGCGCAGTTTTTTGTACCGAGCTAAAGTAGCGATGAAGAGGCAATTCCCAATCCCGCAGACCAGCATGATGCTGACCAGAACCGCAGCGATGATGATGGTGGCTACGAAAAAGGCTCTGCCCTGAGTCGTGTCCGGGATCTCGTCTAGGGGAACGTCGTAATCCAGAGGAATGTCGTAGTTTGCCACAAGAGGGTTCTGAGGGCTCTCTAATGGCTGGCCTTGTGTCCACGTTACCACCAAGACAGATTTGTTTCTTTCCGCCATCCTTCACCCCTTACTCGCTGTTCTGGGTCAAGCTCTTTCCCAACTTCCTTCAATCTTACTTCTCTTCTGGAAGGAAAATGAAAAGAACAAGATACAGTCATCCACCGCAAATCCAATAAACCCAAACGCAATGACGTATTTTCTTGGTTTCTTGATTAAAAGAATCTACTCATAAATGTGTATATATATATATATATATATATATATATATATATATATATACTTGAGATCAAAATTAGAGAACAACATATAATTTCCTAAATATTAAACTCCCTGCATAGCCCTATTTAAAATGTTCCAAACAGGAGTAAAATAGTTATATTTTAAACAAATTTCACAAGTTATGTGTATTATCAAGCAAAATATAAATATAAAAAAGAGATATTTAAAAAAGAACACTGATCAAAATTAGAGTACACTTTCAGATACCTCCCAGTTCCTGGTGTCAATCTGGCACCTGGTGCTAATTTCCATAATTATCTGACAAACCCTATTTAACTGCCAGCCTAACTTCCAGTTTTCACTGGTTTGCAAGATGGCCAGCCGTTCTAAAGTAACTGAAACCCTCCGGCAGCAGGTTGTCCAGATGAAGGCCAAAGGGATGAGCATATCTGCCATAGCGAGAGAAGTGGGTCGTTCCAAATCTGTGATTTCTAGAATGTTGCTTCTTTACAACACTACAAACTCATTCAAGTCCCACAAGAAGGCTGGTCGCCCACGAAAGACAAGTGGAAGAGAGGACAGGATAATACGGAGAATCGATTCAACACAGCAGCTGGAATTGCTCGCCAGGTCAGCATTGAACAGAGCAAGGATCTGTCTCGTCATGCAGCGTCTCGACGTTTAAGAGCAGTTGGACTGAAAGCCCACTCTGCAGTGACCAAACCCCTCATAAGCAGAAAGAATCAAAAGGCTAGACTAGCCTTTGCTGAAGAACATGTTGTGTGGACAGAGGAGAAGAGGTCCAAAGTTCACTTTAGTGATGAAAGTAAGTTTAATTTATTTGGGTCTGACGGGAAACATTATGTTCGTCATCAGACTGGGGAAAGACTGAACCCAAAGTGCGTAGAGAAGTCAGTGAAAGGTGGAGGAGGAAGTGTCATGTCCTGTTTCATTGTTTTCAGCAACAGGAGTTGGGCCACTTATAGAGCTACTTGGCAGACTGAATGCAAATGTTTATCAGAACCTTCTTCGACAACATGCAGTTCCTTCCCTGCGTTCATCACCCAATCAGCCAGCAGTTTTTTTATGCAGGACAATGCCCCCTGCCACACAGCAAAATGGGTAAAGCAGTACCTTGAAACTGAAAATATTGAAATAATGAAATGGCCCAGAGCCCAGAGTCCGGATCTAAACCCAATAGAAAACCTTTGGAAAATCCTTGGTGACAAATTTATGGCCAAGAAACCCACTACTGTCACCGAACTGTGGAAGAGACTGAAAGAAGAGTGGACCAGAATCACACCAGAGCAGTGTGAGAGACTAGTGATGTCCTGTGGCCGCAGATGTGCTGAAGTCATTCAAAGCAATGTACTGTACACTTCTTACTAATGTTTGACTGCTGTAACCTTCAGAAAAAAATGCTGTAATCTTTCTTGGTGCTATAGGCATTGTTGTTCTCTAATTTTGATCATTGTGCTTTCTGCAAAATAAAGTTTTTTTTTTTTGTTGAAGTGCCTTGGTTATTTTACAAAATACTATTCTCGTTGCATGGTAAAGCCACAACAAAACATCTTTCAAATGTTGAGCATAAAGAAATAAAAAAATGTGAAAAAATCAAGTGTTCATAATTTTTTTCTCTTATTTTGATCTCTAGTATATATATATATATATATATATATATATATATATATATATATATATATATATATATATATATATCAAATTATTCAGATGCGTCTTTCATTTCATTACTTCTATGGAAACAAAATATATATGGTGTGTGGTATTTTACAGATAAACATGTGACCAATGCAACCATTGTGTTTGAAGTTAAAATCATATACTTACAAAAAAAAAAAAAAACATTGAAGAGGATTTTTTGGTTTTAAAGTTTTATTTAGACTAAAACCGGTTCTTCATATAAATCATAACACAGAAATGTATTAAAGAAAGAAAGCCTTGAAGAGTATTCTTTTGTATTTTTGAGGTTTTAGTCTACATAAAACGTCCAAAAAATACAAAAGAATACTCTTCAAGGTTTTTTATATAAATTTCTATGATATTATTTCTATCAAATACATAGAAAATTTAAGAATGTTTTTTACTAAAACGTTTAAAAATGTTCTTTCTAGTAATAAAGAACCCTTCATTTTTATCAAAAGCGTGCACTAAATACAGATGCCCTATTTGTTGATTAACTACACTGATAGGATAAGGATGAGATCTATCTATCTTGCTTTAGGTTTCCATTATATTATAATTATAATTAGTTGAACTAAGTTAAAGACAATGGAACTGCAAATTAAAGTGTTACCATTAATTGTTATTATATTATATTATAATTAATTATAATTGCAGATAATATAAACCTAAAGATAAATCTAACACAGCGATTAAAGCACAACGTCTCTGGTTTTACTGTATAATAAATAAAAATGTATACAACAGCGGCTGTATAAACCCAGACCCGTTTACTTTCATTCACAGAAACACGGTACTTGATTTATACGCGTGTACACGCAGTTGCGCGATCGTGAAAATTAGCGTACATATATATTTTTGTGCAAACCGTGTCAAGCGGAAAACAACTGTACATCGTAAAATACGTTAATTAATTCTGCCGCGCATAAAGATTGTCAGTGTTTACACAATATCCAGTAAGGAGAATTATAAATAATATTCATAAAAACAGGTTTTGAGAGCTATTAAATTATTGTAAATTATTTAGACAGATAAAAACCCTACCTGATTTATTTGATTCCATCTGAATTCTGTTGTCCAGTCTCTTCTTTTATAAAAGTAGTATCTCTCCTGAAGATGCGCCCTGAGCTCGTGCGACGCGCGCATCCCTGCGCTGAGCTCCTCTTCCTCCAGATGTGAATGAAATACTTTTTGTTTTCCCCCTCTAGCGGCAGTTGATCAGTGCAGCTCAGCTCCACAGAGAAACACGCAGACCCTTTCAGGAGTCAACCGAGAGAAAAAAAGACACTCAACCAGGGTTTATTGTCTTAAAAACGTGTTTTAACATTCAAACTTCTGTTTAGAGTCTTCTATCTATCTATCTATCTATCTATCTATCTATCTATCTATCTATCTATCTATCTATCTATCTATCTATCTATCTATCTATCTATCGGTAGATATCGATATATACTTTTTATTTTTATTTCTTCCCAAGTTTCTTTGCATCTTTTTCTTTCATTCTTTCTTTCTAGTTTTTACTTTTTATTTTTATTTCCCTCTTCCTTACATTTTTTCTTCTTTTCATGTTTCTTTGCATCTTTTTTCTTTCTTCTTTCTGTCAGGATGCAGGCAGGAACACGTGGAGGCGGATAATAATAGTAATATCAGGTAAGAAGGATAATTTATTAAATAAATAACAAATAAACAAAGAAACAAGGAACAAATAAATAAATCAAAACAAACGAGGGGTTATAATAACATAAACAAACAGGGAAAACAAAGAAACAAACGAGGAACAGAAATAATACAAAACTAAACAGGGCAGGGAACTAAACAAGGAATAAACAAGGAGCAAACTAAGATAAACAAAGAGCAAAGAATAGGGAACGCGGATATAAACTAGAGAAAACGAGGTAGGACAGAACAACAGAGGAAGGTGCAAAGAACGACGAGGAAGTGATACAGCAGGACACAGGTATATATACATACAGGAAACACACTAAACACGAACACCTGGGGTAGGGGCGGAGCTACAAATGGGACACACGTGAATGGAAAACTGCTGGGGAAGAAACACAGGCTGTGTCCAGAAACTTTTGCTACTCCTCCTCTCCTACTCCTCCTTTCCTACTCCTCCTCTTCTACCCGGAAGAAGGTGGAGGAATCGAGGAGAGGAGGGCTGCGTCCAGAAACTTTTGCTACTCCTCCTCTCCTACTCCTTCTTTCCTACTCCTCCTCTCCTACCCGGAAGAAGATGGAGGAATCGAGGAGAGGAGAGGAGAGGAGGAGGAGGAATGGAGGGAAGGAGCTCTAATTGGGGAAATGGGACAGCTGATACCTTTTAGATAGGATGTTGACTACCGATGAACTGAGCCAATCACAACGCTCACTTTCAGCACATGCTGGATACTGCCCAGCCAATCACAGCTTCTGGATATAGCTCCGCATACAAAAATAAAAACGAGAGATCAATAAACACAATTACAGATTCTAGAGATCAAGCTTCAAAGTGCAGCCTGATTATGAATGATTATTTTAATAGTAAAATATGATTTCATTGAATGTAATAAAACAAATAACAAATCTTAAATATAGCCGCAAGCGGCAATCATCGGGTTCAAGCACCAACTTGCACAATGGTGCCTACTGGAGCATTGAATGGTGATGTGTAAGAAGGTCTAATATGATTGGAGATGCCCTGTCACATTTAGAAATTATCAAGTTTTTCACCTGTTATTAATGTTGAGCAGAGGCCTTTCAACCTGATCAGTGCTTAAATTCACATGTAAATCTAGTGAACTTTGTAGGATATTCATTAAGTGAGTTAGAACTAGTCAAAAGGTGTCTACATGTTATTGGTATTGATCAGGTGGCTTCAACCAGAATGTTCACAAAGTGGTATTCAGATTGACCTTTGAACCTTTGCAGAACAAGCTGAAATGTTTGACCAAACAAGTTTAAATTAACACAAAGGAGTGAATGTTCTGATATGACATGTAATTACGAAGTTATTATAAATCTAGTTCTGAATTAAATGGTGCTTCATCAAGCACCAACTAGCACAATGGTGCCTACTAGAGCATAGGATGGTGATGTGTAAGAAGGTCTAACACAATTGGAGACATTCTGTCACATTTAAAATGATCAAAAGTCTTTCACCTGTTATTAATGTTGAGAAGAGGCACAAAGGAGTGAATGTTCTGATATGACATGTAATGTCAAGTTATTCTTAATCTAGTTCTGTATTAAATGGCGCTTCATCAGAGTGATATTGTACAGAGGTCTTTAACATTGTGAGATTACAGCAAATACTGCAGAGTTACAGCAATTTAGGTTAGAAATTCCAAGGACGCACAGATTGCTTGATGCCTGGAGAGTATTGTATGTGAAATTTTCACAAATGTTTTTAATGAACATTTACCTAGAGACTCTACAGTGTGCAGCAAGACTGAAATGGAGGTGATAGGCCAAATATCCAGAGAGTAGTTTCAATATAGCTATTTTCAAACAATTAGCAATTATGAATGAACAAAGCACTTTTTAAACATAGTTGTATTGAGAAATTTGTCAGAGCCACTGTACTAAATATGGCAAAAACAATTAGATGTCAAAATAGTACAGCATGATTGACATATACTCGTTTTTTTGGAACAGCGCCCCCCAGTGGGCGGATTGTTTCAGCACTTTGCAGGTCACTACAGTGTCTCCACCTGAACATAACTGCCAAATATCATCCAGATTGGGCAACATTCAGCCTGCCAAAATGTCTGCTGAATGCTGATTGGCTGATGGTGTTCAGCCATGTTGATTGATTAAGTTGCCCTTTGAACATCCTTTAGAGGCTGTATGATAGATTCTGCATGCAAAGTTTCAACTTGCTAGGTTGCACGGTTGCTGAGAAACAGTGCTCCAAATTTACCTCTTGAAGTGAATGGGGCATATATCCGGAAGGACTAATTTGCATATGGCGGCCATATTGTTTACATATTTCAACTTTTTTCTTAATGAATATTGAAGCGCATGCTCTCACGAGTGTTTTGATACCAAACATGCCAGGATTGGTCAAAATTACTAGGACTAGTTTGCAAAAGTAGGTTTTGCATATTATGCAAATTAGCACAAAATCTATATAGACGGAAGTGCATGGTCCAAATTGGAAAGTTGTTGGTATTGACCCAAGGAATCCATCAAAAAAAGAATTTTGAATGTAGGTCTTATGGTTTTTGAGTTATTGAGAAAATTGTGAAAAATGAATTTCCTTGTTTATAGCGCCACCACTTGACCAATCGGTGCCATTTTTGTTGTCCACCGAGATGCACTGATCCTACATCTACCTACCAAGTTTCATTTCTCTATGACTTACGGTTTAGGCTGCACAACTGTTTTTACAGGAGAAAAAGAATAATAATAATAATAATAATAATAATAAGAAGAAAAATCTTAGCAAAAACAATAGGGTTCTACGCACCTTCGGTGCTTGAACCCTAATAAATAATAAATATAATAATAAATATTATATTTTGGATACATGTTGAAGTGAAAAAATATTAGATTAAACAGCATCAATGAAACATTATCACAATATCACACACAGCTAAATATTCAGATATTCCAATAAAATCCTGCTTACTCCCAGGCATTGTGGCCGCATTTCTCTGGCCAGTGTATAATTAGATAAGGATCCTAGTTAATTAATAATTAATTAACTAATGATGTATATTTGTGCGTTGCCTACTCCATGGTCGTGCTCTGTGGGCGTGGATGCAGTGATGTCATTCGATAATCCCTAAAAGTCTTCCGGAGTAGGTTGCACTGATGTATCCTCCGTTGGAAGGCTACTACAGGAGGATTTTAAGCGGCTTCTTTCGTCTCCTACGGTATTCGGACAGGCGGCAAGATGGCGTCACGAAATCAGTTTCCGGGTCACGGAGGAGAGGAGGAGGATCGGTAGGTAAAAGGAGACACTTTTGGGGTTTCTGGACGCAGCCACAGAGGAGCACGGGTCATGTGGGGATAAAACACAGAGACGTGAGAACAGACAGAAAACAGGGCCAGGACGTGACACTTTCTTTCTTTCTTTCTTTCTTTCTTGCTTTTAATTTTTATCTTTATTTTATCTTATCTTTTTCATTTTAAGAAAATGTTAGCTCTTAAAATTAAGAAGTGCTTTAAGTGGTTCTATGAGTGACGCCATAGAAGAACTGGTTTTGGTTCCATAAAGAACAATGTTGGTAAAAACAAAAAGATATGTGTGTGTGTGTGTGTGAATAATTGCTTAAATATCCAAAGAACCTTCAGTTGATATATGAGTTGTAATTTTTTTTTATCAATATCAAGGTCTACACAGTACATTCTTAACATTCACACTGAGTATCTCTACAGTAAAATTGTATTGCAGGCTGTTGTCATATGAAATACTATTTTTTTAATCTAATTTATATCTAATATATATATATATATCCAAAAATACAATTATTTGTTGATATAAGAATTCAGTATATTTGGGCTTGTCATGAGAATACTTATTTATTGAACCTTTTCAAACATTTGAGTTGTCAAACCTTTCAAAATTTTCAGATATTTCATAAGAATGTTCCTAAATGTATTTATTGAAACGTCTTAGGAGATCTTAAATATGCTCTATAAAAACTTTTTTTCATTATTTTCTTAAGGTTTTCCTCAGACAGTTCACATAATTTATATTTTTCTCATGTAGCCAGTTGTAACACATTTTTTTATGCTGCATTTTACAGCTCATAAGCTATAATTACATGTTGATATTCTGTTAAAGTAGATGTTAAATGTGCAATAATTCCAGTAGACAGTTTTTTGAACTCTGTATTTTTCTAGCGATATGCTTATGCTCCACTGTAACTCTCCTGCTGTGTGGAATCGAATCCAAAACTCTGAAGCCAGCGATCCATTACCAGATGCTTGAAATCGGAGAAATGACTCCAGTCCTGTTCAAATACGAGTTTCCATTTTTCCTGTAAGCTTGCAAAATAAAATAATATAATGTTTTTTTGGTCTACCTGTATATTGTCTTCTGTTTTTTTTTTTAGAAGATCATAACTGTAACTAATAAATAGTTTGATATTTCATCTCGTCCACCCACTATCTTGCTGTTGAGAGCATGTATTACGAAAAATGTATTATGATTCAAGCAATAATGCTGCTCCTGCAGATAAGGAATCATGAGGAATCATGTAGGAACTTAAAAGTGTTAAACAAATCAATATGCTCTCTGAAGAAGTGTATAGATGCTCTTATCTGAGTTGCTGTTATTGTACTTTTAGCGGTTTCTGAGGCTGGTATCTCTGATGAACTTATCCAGAGCAACAAAGGAGACTTTCCTGATGAGTGCCAGTTTCATCATTATAACATTTTTGATGGCTTTTTTTGTTGAACTGCACTTGAGGATACTTTCTTGGAATGTTTTGTGCCATAATCTGGATTAGAACATTACTCAAATAGAGCTATTATTCACTGTATACCTGTAACTCTACCTCTTCACTACTTTACAACTGATGCTCTCAAAGAACATTAACCCTTTCAGACCTTAGTTATCTCTATTGATGAAAAAAAAATAAATAAATAAGAATGCTGTTTTCTGTCTGTAATGCAGAGAAAAGAAGATTTTAATATTCTACTATAAAATCAAGTTATATAGACAATAAGTCCAATTGTCATGCCTGACTGTAAACAGGCAGAGAGAAAATAAGAGACACTGCTGGGATGTAGAACGAAGCAGTAAAATGTATTGAAATAAACAAAATAAAACAATATAAAAGAGGACTAGAGCAACACACTAAAGTCGGGCAAAACTGAAAACAAATATAAACACTGACAAAGTAAACGGGACTGGGCCAAAAGAAACAGGGACTAAGGAATAAGTGGAACGGCCAAAACAATAAAACCAGGAAGTAGTAAGGGGAATGGGGAAAAACAAAGGGAGCACTAGACTACAAAATAGCAAACAGAAAACTACTAAGCAGAGCTTAGGAAAATGGCTAGACTAAGAAAGTAAACAGGGCAAACAAACAAAACAAGAAATAAAACAGGGATACTTAGGCCGGGAGGAGTCCAAGGAAAAAACAGGAACTAGGGAAGACAGGCTTGGGAGATAGAACGCTTTGTAGAGTAGCAAACAGGCTGGAACCACAAGGAACCACAGACCAAGAGAGCGACCAATACAATACCAATACAACAGCAGAGAGGAGCAGCGTGCTTATAAGCAACTCTGCCCAGGTGAAGCTGATCTCTAAATCAGGGCTGGATGACTGCATGAGCGTGCCCTGATTAGAGGAAGTCCATATATGGGCATGGAGTGCCTCTCAGAGTGTGTGTGTGTGTGTGTGTGTGTGTGTGTGTGTGTGTGTGTGTATGTGTGTGTGTGCTCTAATTAGGGGAAGTCCTTATTTGGGCATAGGGTGCTTGGCTTGGCTGGACGGGCCTGACACCAATGAACTAAATAAAACTAATTTTAATTTTAATAAAAAAAATAACTACATTTTAATATTTCTTTCTTATTGCATTATTATTTTATATTTCATACTCTCCTTTGAAATATATTGAATTATATTAAACTAAACGTTTACATCATATTAGTTTATTTTTTAAGTACACTTTGTTACACTTGACGTATATTTTCAGCATATGTATTGCAATGTCTGCAGTGTCTTCTTCCTCATCTTCAAGCATCTTCACAGCAAAGAGACAGCGGTAAACGACATACTTTTTAAGAAGTATGATCAAAGTTTACTTTTAAACGTTTGATGAAAGCATAATATTAATGTACTTTTATAATATTTTAAGTACATCAATGTACTTAATGTACTTTTAAGTCCATAAATGAGTAAGTATATTTACAGCATACCTAGACATTATATTTTTTTCCCCAGAGATTAAGCCCTAATCTTAGACCACACAGGATTCTTAATGGAGATTTTCCACTAAAACTATAGTCTAAGACTTTGCTAAATCCCTGTCTGGGAAGCCATCCATAAACTTGATATTAAATCATTTAGGTATTTAGTGTAACATTCAAGCTAGCAACTGTTAGCCAGCTAGCTAATTCTTTCACAGTGTTAGTTCTGAGGTAAAATATGATCTGTTATTATTTTATTACATGATTTCTACAGAAAAACAGTACAGTAAAGTATAAAAGTAAAATTGATGATTAAATTACAGTAAAAACAAAACAGTTGCAAAAAAAAACATGTTCCAGTACAGAACGAGGGCAGATGCAGTTCATTATGTTCTGTTTCTGGAAAAAAAAAAAAAAGTGATTTTACTCTTCAGAACCTGCCAATCCACAGCACATCTGATGAAGTCCATTCACATTTACTTTTATTCACTAATCCTATAAGCTCAGAAAAAAAAAAACAAGCCATCTGATCTGCAGCAGCGCCGCGGTTCTACTTACGATTACCGAAATCTCCCTCTGACCTTGGGGGGAATAAAATAGCATGAAAATAACAACAACAAAAAGGTTTAAAGTGCATCACTCAGGCCAGGGAGCTTTTAAAACAGGGAACAGCACTGCAACAAAAAAAGCTGTCTGTTCCAGATCTTAATAATATATTAGTAATATATTGTCGCTGTTGGACAAAAGACATGTATCTCTATTTTGTTGATTTTTTTTGTTTGTTTTTATTAATATGAATAATTACCTAAATTGAATCACTTTTTTTCCACATTGTTTTCACATTTCATGTTAAATGGATCAACAGAAATGGTTCAAAATGATGTTATTTTACTTTGACCTCCACAAAAAATAGAGTCACTTTAGAGTAAATTTTAATTTTTGGAAATATAAGGATTTTGAACCACAGCAACAATGAAACAAAAAAAGTGCAGAAACATGGATGTGGTCTTAATGTTTTGAATGCTTTTGTGTCAAAGAAATTATGACAGATCATGACAATTAACATTTACACATTTTCTTTGAAAACTGTTTGCTCAACAATAAATTCAGAAATAAACTATTTTCTTACTGGAACTGCTGACATACAGTACAAATTTCAGTTTCCCAAATTATTATTTTTTTTATAATTTTACATTTTGTAATTTTTTTTTATGGAGCAAGTGTTAAACACACCATAATATGTTTTATGTATTTATATAATAGCTTTGTACATCTAAGCTGGATTTTCTCTGTCAGCTTTATGAGGTAGAGTCACCTGGAATTCAGGCTTTCAGTTAACAGCTGTGCTGAACTCATCAAGAGTTAATTACTTGGGGCGCCGAGTGGCCCAGTGGTCTAAAGCGCTGCCACTATGAGCGGCAGGTCGCAGGTTCGAAACCCCGCTCATGCAGCTTTGCCATCAAGCTGCCGGCGCTCAGAGGGAGCAAAATTGGCCCTGCTCCCTCCGGGTGGGTAGATGGCGCTCTCTCCCCACATCACTCCTCGGGTGATGTCTGCAGCATGTATCGGAAACGAGTCGCTGCGCTTTCCTCCGAGTGTTAGCGCTGTGATGCTACTCATTAATGCTGCATCAGTAGCAGCTTGAAAAGAAGCAGTGGCTGACTTCACATGTATCAGAGGAAGCATGTGTTAGTCTTCACCCTCCTGGTGTGTTGTGGCATCACTTGTGATAGGGAGAGTTCTAATGAGTGGGTTGGGCAATTGGCCGTGTAAATTGGGAAGAAAATGGGGGAAAAAAAAAGAGTTAATTATTAGAATTTCTTCAGTTGTAAAGTGATGAAGAGGTAGAGTTGGTATACAGTGAACAGTGAACTACTTATCTGAAGTAAATAATAAAAAATGACTTGAAGAAGTCAGTCAATCTCAAAGATTTCAAGAACTTATCCTCAGAGAAAAGTATCCTCAAGTAGAGTCGAAAAGACCATCAAAAACAGTATGATGGAACTGGCCCTCATCAGGACCTCCTCGAGAAAAGAAGAGCAAAAGTTACCAGCCTCAGAAATCGCTAAAAGTTAATAGCTCTCCAGATATGAGCACCTAAAAGTTACTAAATAATTCCTTATGTGTTCCTTAATATTCTGGATGACTTAAAAAAAGAAAGAAAAGAAAAATCATTACATAAGAAGGTAAGAAATACAAACTGGTACTGTATGAATAGATTATCAACTGTATCACCTGTAACTTATATTCTAAATAATAGAATCAAGTGTAACTCATAGTTTTAAAGCTTTATTTCATCAAAAAGTTACATTCAAACTCTGTTTCCCTTCTTTCACCAAACACAGTCAATCTGTCAAGACGTGTTTGAAGTTCTTTTCCACTGGAGTGTAGAATTTCACAAGCGTGCCGTTAACCCAGCATATCGGTGAATGGCGAAGGAGATACTGCCTGTTTCCACCTAATATAAAGTCATGTTGTTATTTTTTTGGAACTTCAGATTCAGACGCAGCGCAGAGATCAAGAAAATAAAGCACAGCTGTGAAAACAGATATATATTTTTTTCTGTGGTCTATAAGAAAAGGCAGCTTTTAAGATGCTAAAGCTTAGAAATAGCTTTTCAACATATTCAGGGCTAAAAATGTATGTTTCAAAAAGTGGTGCTATGAAAAATAACACATTTTTGGTAGAAAGAGCACGCCTTAAGCCTCACATCTTTATCGCACATCCTACGAAATACAATCTTTAACTTCCTCACATGATCTGCTTTCTCTCACTCACTGAACAATTCCCGTCCGGCAGGGGGGAAAAACACTGCCCGCCCACACTAAAAACTGATTGGCTGTCTCACAGACTCTTAGCAGAGAACAGGCCAATCAGAACCCTCTCTGTTTTCTCTCTCTCCTTCCCACACGCGATTACAGAAAAAATGTCTGTGGCCTGTGAGCGCATTTGGGGCACTCGTTCTGAATTCCGGGAGATTATATGTGACTCGCGGGCATCAGGGAGCCACTACCGAAATGTAAAGCGTATGAATTCAGATTCAGATTCAGATTACCTTATTTGTCCCCGAGGGGCAATTTAAAGAGCATAGAGAGCAGCTAAGAGAAGAGCTCACAATGCATGCTTTTACTTTACGTTTTTACATGATCCTGTAACATCGCTGCAACGTCACTTGCATCAATGTTTTAATGTTTCGTTTTTGGAATGTTACTTTCAATACACTTTTTAATAAAGGTTTCAGAACATTCCTGGAATATTATTTCTGTTTCGTTGCAGGCTAACCTTCCTGGAACCTTTTAAAAATGTTGTTAAACGGGGCGCCGAGTGGTGCAGCGGTCTAAAGCGCTGCCATTATAAGCGGGAGGTCGCAGGTTAGAACCCCCGCTCATGCAGCTTTGCCATCAAGCTGCGGCGCTAACAGAGCAAAATTGGCCCTGCTCCCTCCGGGTGGGTAGATGGCGCTCTCTCCCCACATCTCAGGGTGATGTCTGCAGCACAGGGCGTCTGTGAGCTGATGTATCAGAACCGAGTCGCTGTGCTTTCCTCCGAGCGCACTGTGATGCTACTCAGCAATGCTGAAAAGAAGCGGTGGCTGACTTCACATGTATCAGAGGAAGCATGCGTTGGTCTTCACCCTCCTGGTGTGTTGGGGCATCACTAGTGATAGGGGGAGTCCTAAAGAGTGAGTTGTGTAATTGGCCGTGTAAATTGGGGAGAATATGGGAAAATTTTTGAAAAGAAAAAAAAAAGTTAAACATTCTTTTGTTTAACATTCTTCTCTGTTAGCTGTTAGCTACAGTTTGGGTTAGGGTAAGGGTTGTTAAATGTAAGTTGAGGTTTTTTTTCTGCTGTAGACCGTTAACATTTGGGTTTGCCAAAAGATCAACATTTCAGCTTTTTTTTTTTAAAGGTATTTACATCCGGATCTGATACACAGTTCAGAAGATAGCACCTCCAGTCTGAACCCACCCATTTCTTTTATGAGCAAAAGTTTTGGAACAGATTAAAGTAAATTAAAGTAAATTAAAGTGGGTATTTGTGCGATGGTTCTGATTGGTTTTCCATCTTCTCTCGGCTTACAAGAAAAGTGGGTGAATTCAGACATAAGGTGCTGAATCTTTTGAACTTTGTATCAGATCCAGATGTAAATACCTGGAAATTAATAAAAACTAAAATATTGATCTGTTCTACTATAGTTTATAGTAGAAATAATGGGATTGACCTCACTGTTCCAATACTTTTAGAGGGCAATGTAACCCTAGTAAAAAGCATACAGCACTTAAGCTGGTCAGGCTGTTTGACTAACAAGTTTTGTTTGATGGTTTAGCTGGTCTACAAGAACCAAATCAACCTGATCAAACTGATGAAGCTTAAAAAAACAATATGACCATGCCTGACCACGATGGTTGATAACATGTCCAACAAGACCAAAGCTGCTTGACCTACAAGACCAGGCAGGTTGACCAATATGACCAATAAGACCAAGCTGGTGGACCAACATGACCAACAAAACTAAGCTGGTGGACCAACATGACTAAAATGGTTGATCAAAAAGACCAAGCTGGTAGACTAACATGACCAATAAGACCAAGGTGGTTGGCTACCATGACCAACAAAACCAAGTTGGTTGACCAACAAGACCAAGCTGGTTGACCAACAAGACCAAGCTGGTTGACCAAAAAAACCAAAAGATTTGATGAAAAAGACCAAGCTGGTCGACCAACAAAACCAAACTGGTGGACCAATGAGACTAGGCTGGTTGACCAATATGATCAACAAAACCAAGCTGGTGGTCCAACATGACCAACAAAACCAAGCTGGTGGTCCAACATGACCAACAAAACCAAGCTGGTGGTCCAACATGACCAACAAGATCAAGCTGGTGGAACAACATGACCAACACGATCAAGCTGGTGGAACAACATGACCAACAATAAAATATTGATCTGTTTTATATTCAGCTTTTAATGAAAAATCCAACTGTTTATAGTTTATAGTAGAAATAATGGGATTGACCTCACTGTTCCAATACTTTTAGAGGGCAATGTAACCCTAGTAATGGACCATCCAAATAAAGTTTTAACGTTGTATATATTATAACGGCTTTTCTGTAAATCTAGTTTGCAACATCACTTGTAAAAAGCACTAAATAAATTATATTAATTGAATGCAATCTTTTAAATAGGAAATTTGGTAACATTTTACAGTAGGGGGTCACAGTAACAGAGTGTATGACAGTAATAAACATTGATAAATGTTTAACAATAGTTACAATAGCTAATGTCTAACTTATTATTATTGGACTCTAGTTACAACATTAAATAAAAAAAATGCTAAATTGTATTACTTAAGAATCTTGTAAATAATAATAAATTCAGACATTAGTTATAAATATAGTTACAATTAATAATGTTTACGATTAACTGGTGTCCATTAAAATTAGCTTTATTGTAAAGTGTTACTAGATATTTAATATTACATTTGATACCACACGGATGATTCTGTATTTATTGTTTAATTTGTTAATTTGTTTTGTTTTAGTATTTCTACTGAACAGTGTCCACTACTGCTTCTTTTATATCAGAACCCAATGCCCTGATTCTGACATTTTGGATCCGTAAAAGAACTTGACACACAGCAATGATTATTAATATGCCTAAGATCATTAATATGTAAACTTTGGTTGATTTTTACTGGGGGAAAATTACTGCAGCAGTAAAGAAACTCTGGCATGTTTATTATCAGCACGGTGACTTTATGAACACTTTTATGAATCTGGCCCACATTCTCTTCTCATCTAAAGTGTTGTCCAAACATGCAGTAATAATTATAATAATGATAAATTACAGTGCAGAAGAGATATTAGGCAGTAATGTGGATATAATAACTATCATTCCTTTGATGAAACATCAACAACAACCCATAAATCCAGTCCAAAAACGAAGCATAGCAAAAAATGTATGACGGATTTAATACACTTCACTTATGGGGAACAACTGTGTACAGTGTGTGTATTTTTGGCTGAACTATCGCTTTAAAATGATGAACAGCCATTGCTGGTGGTGATTAATGTTGGGACTGGGTAAAAACAGGATCTTGGAGTCCTGGAGAAGATGGAGATGCCAACAGGAAGGCGTAAAATAGAAGTTATGGGCTTGTAGATTGAAGATTTTGCGTGGAACAGATTTTCTCCTCTGTCGTAAACACACACACACACACACACACACACAAACACACACACATACACGTTGACTGCTTATTTCCTTCACACTGCAGGATTTACACATCTAAGCTGGATGACACTATTAGCCCCTGACCAACAAGACCTAACTGGTTATGACCAAGCTCGTTGAAAAAAAGCATACAGCACTTAAGCTGGTCAGGCTGTTTGACTAGCAAGTTTTGTTTGATGGTTTAGCTGGTCTACAAGAACCAAATCAACCTGATCAAACTGATGAAGCTTAAAAAAACAATATGACCATGCCTGACCACGATGGTTGATAACATGTCCAACAAGACCAAAGCTGCTTGACCTACAAGACCAGGCAGGTTGACCAATATGACCAATAAGACCAAGCTGGTGGACCAACATGACCAACAAAACTAAGCTGGTGGACCAACATGACTAAAATGGTTGATCAAAAAGACCAAGCTGGTAGACTAACATGACCAATAAGACCAAGGTGGTTGGCTACCATGACCAACAAAACCAAGTTGGTTGACCAACAAGACCAAGCTGGTTGACCAACAAAACCAAGCTGGTTGACCAACAAAACCAAAAGATTTGATGAAAAAGACCAAGCTGGTCGACCAACAAAACCAAACTGGTGGACCAATGAGACTAGGCTGGTTGACCAATATGATCAACAAAACCAAGCTGGTGGTCCAACATGACCAACA
Organism: Astyanax mexicanus; assembly: GCF_023375975.1. NCBI lineage: Eukaryota > Metazoa > Chordata > Actinopteri > Characiformes > Acestrorhamphidae > Astyanax > Astyanax mexicanus. The sequence continues at coordinate 32,549,238 of NC_064428.1, forward strand.
AAACCAAGCTGGTGGTCCAACATGACCAACAAAACCAAGCTGGTGGTCCAACATGACCAACAAGATCAAGCTGGTGGAACAACATGACCAACACGATCAAGCTGGTGGAACAACATGACCAACAAAACCAAACTGGTGGAACAACATGACCAAAATGATCAAACTGGTGGAACAACATGACCAACAAAACCAAACTGGTGGAACAACATGACCAACATAATCTAGCTGGTTGACCATCATGACCAACAATATAGGCTTATGGACCAACATGACCAAATAGACCAAGCTGGTTGACCAATCAGACCAACAAGACCAAGTTGATGGACAAACATGACCAAAAAGACCAAGCTGGTTGACCAATCAGACCAACAAAACCAAGCTGGTGGACCAACAAAACCAAAAGGGTTGATCAACAAGACCAAACTGGATTACCTACAAGACTAAGCTGGTTGACCAATATGACCAACAAGACAAAGCTGGTGGATAAACATGGCCAACAATATCAAGCTGGTTGACCATCATGACCAAAATGGTTGGTCAACAAGCTGGTGGACCAACATGACAAACAAGACTAAGCTGGTTGACCAACATGACCAAAACAGTCGATCAATAAGAACAAGCTGGTTAACTAGCATGACCAACAAGACCAAGCAGGTGAACAAACATGGCCAACAAGACAGAGCAGGTTGAGCAATAAGACCAAAAAGACCAAGCTGGTTGAACAACATGACCAACAAGACTAGGCTGGTTGACCAACATAACTAAGACGAAGCTGATTAGTTAGCATGACCAACAAGAACAAGCTGGTTGACAAACATGACCAACAAAACCAAGGTAATTGACCAACATAACTAATAAGACCAAGGTGGTTGGCTAGCATGACCAACAAAACTAAGCTGGTTGAACAACGTCACCAACAAAACTAAGCAGATAGACCAAAATGACCAGCAAAACCAAGCTGGTTGACCAATAAAACCAAAAGGGTTAATCAACAAGACCAAACTGGTTAACCAATATGTGCAACAAAACCAAGCTGGTGGACCAGGATGACCAACAAAACTGAGTTGAATGACTTACATAATTAACTACAAGCAAAAGCTTGTCTTAAACTGGATTATTCAGCATGATAATTACTCTTTTTACATCAACTAAGAAAACAAATACAATGTTTTTTTCCTATAGAAAAGCACAATAAGATAAAAACAGCGCTGGAATCAGGAGTCAGCTCTGGAGCCGCTTTCACCAACCAGCTAAACACACCACCCTGAACAGCAGCTATTCTCGATTCTCTTTTCGGCATCGATAAATTAATCCTAACAAATGGGCCTTAAGGTCACACAGCTGTGTACACTCATAAACCCAGCATCAGCCAAATGAAAACCCATTCATAACCCCCCTCACCACGAGGGTCCGCCGCTCCCCGGCTATAAATAACCGGCCGACGCCCCTCGTTTACAACGCAGACGCTTAGATATTCATATTGTAATGGGATTTCCTGTCCAAATCCAGCGGAGGGTTTCATAAGCAGGCTTTGGAGTCCATTTGACCGTTCCTGGGAATAGAAGTGGACATTTAATCTGAAATAAACAGACTAAACCATCTCACTGATTTGGATTTTCTCTGCTTTAAAATATGTATTTACCTAATATTTTAACATTTATTACATAAACACACAATAATAACTTGAAAATACATTTCCTGAGAAATAGAAAAAGCAGAATGATTCACCTGTAGAGTGGATTCCACTCCTAGGCAGGTGTTGGGCAGTTTCTATGTTTTTCCTGGTGGTTTCAGTGGTCTTGGTACCTGGTTGCTATGGTGTTGCTAAGTGGTTTCATACACCTAAATTGTTGTCATGCAGTCCCAGATGGTTTAAGTGGTTGTTAACTAGGTGATGTGGTATCCCTGATGGTTGCTATACTGCTGCTTAGTGGTGGGTTGCTTGATTGTTGCTAGGGGATTGCTATTGTGTTGCTAAGTAGTTGCTATTATATCCCAGGTTGTTCTTATGGTGTTCCTACCTAAGTGGATGCTAATTGGTTGCCATAGCATGAAAAATGACTGCTATGTCTCAAGTGGTTGCTATGTGATTGTCAAATGTTTCCGGGTGGTGCAATCCCAGGTTGTTTTCATGCTGGTGGATGCTAAGTGGTTGTTGTGGTGTCCTAGGATGTGGGTATGTGTCCTAGGCAGCTGCTGAGCTGGTAAGTGCTGGCTAGGTGAATAACGAGTGCTATAGTGTCCCAATTTTAGGTGGTTGCTAGGTGGATGCTAAGTGGTTGTTGCAGTTGTTATGGTGTTCTAGGACGTTGGTATGTGGTTGGTATGTGTTGTAGGTAGCTGCTAAGCTGTGGCTAAGTGGTTGCTAGGTGAACTTCAGTTCATGGTACCCTATATAACACTGTAATAATCTGAATCAGTAGAGGTCTGCTGTAGGTAGATAAGCTCTAGCCTATCCCCCAGATATCTCATGTACTTTTACTTTCATGTAATTACTAAATGCCTTTTTATAGCTGCTCTCTGCACACAAATGAATTGCACACAATCGCAATAAAACGATCCTCACATCGTATTCATGATTACGGATCGGTAGCCTATCTATCAGCCATCTGTCGCTCGGCCCGCAGCTTCCAGACGGAACGAAATGTACCGCGCGGGTAAATTAGAGGAATATGGAGCGGTGCATGTGTGAGGGAGCGAGTCTGGACTTCTCACTCATCTGCAGATGTGATATTAGATAAGTAGCGACAGACATCGTCGTTAAATTGAAGCGTAGACACAGTTGCATCCTCTCGCCAGTCGACGGGCAACAGTCGAACACTTGAAGCGTCTGGCAGAAGCAGCGTGCACCGTGTTCATATTCATTGTATTCAAACACACACCTAATGATGAACCTCCAGGAGCCTTCAGCATGTTCCAGGCCCACCGCCAAGCGCTGCAGAAGCTGAGAAGTGTCCTGCAGAACGTAACTTTCTGGATGATCGCTTTCGTCTTTGATCCAAAGCACACAGCGTACATTTCTTAAAAAAAGACCTGGAATATCGATTTTCCTCTGACCACAGTACACTGTGTTTCCACTAGGGGTGTCATGATTCTCTACATCCTCGATTCGATTTTATTTCCGATTTTAGGGTCACGATTCGATTCGATTCTCGATTTTTTTAATTTATTTTTTTACAGCAGAGAGGCGTATGCTAGTTTTAGATTAGTCTATGGTCAGTCACTGGTTTGATTCATCAAATTTACAATATCTTATTTCAAAAGGTGGGCTTGATATAAATGATGCAAAGTGATACAAGTGTAATACACCACATTTGAATAATTTAAATAAGATATATATGTAATGCCATCTAGTAGCTTTTTTGGTAGCAGCAGTGTGCACTATTAAAACAGCAATGTGCAACACAATAAAATAAATAATAAAAAAATACAGGAAAAGTGATGTACAAAATAATCAAACAATTAGAGCCTTAACAAACTGAACTCTATCCTACTATAACAGTTAAACATAACAAAGAAGACTCGTCCCTGAGAATGACAAGTTTTTTTCTTTAATAAAGATATATTATTAACTTTATCTGAGAGAAAGATGCTCCTTAATGTACCAAAACTATTAACATATTTGAGGCTAGACAAAACACCTGTTATTTTTATATTTTCAAGTTTTTTTCTTTAAGGAGATGAGAATGTCCACATTCTCTGGAGAAAGAGAATTGGTTAAAACATACAGTACAGGCCAAAAGTTTGGACACACCTTCTCATTCAATTTGTTTTCTTTATTTGTTTTAATGACTATTTACTTTGTAGATTCTCACTAAAGGCATCAAAACTATGAATGAACACGTGTGGAGTTTATACTTAAAATATATATATATATATATATTATATTCTTTTTTCTTCCTTTGCTCTAATTACTGCTTTCCACACTCTTGGCATCATTCTCTCAATGAGCTTCAAGAGGTGGCCACCTGAAATGGTTTTCCAACAGTCTTGAAGGAAGGAGTTACCAGAGGTGTTTATTAGCACTTGTTGCCCCTTAGCCTTCTTCACTCTGTGAAGCTCCAGCTCACCCCAAACCATCTGGATCGGGTTCAGGTCTGGTGACTGTGGAGGGCAGGTCATTTTTGTTAAGTACATAAAACTCCACGTGTTCATTCATAGTTTTGATGCTTCAGTGAGAATCTACAATGTAAATAGTCATGAAAATAAAGAAAACGCATTGAATGAGAAGGTGTGTCCAAACTTTTGGCCTGTACTGTATGTTGTAACCAATGGGCCACCACTGCAACTTGAAGGATTTCCGCATAGCCCAACAGCAGTTGGCAACCTTCGCTTCCTGGAGCAATGGGCAGAATTCGACGTGGCGTCTGGGAAGCTTTGAGAGTGGGGGTTATGGTCCTTTCTCAGGGTATATAGACTGTATATACAGACTATAGACGGTATATAAGTATGGACAGGACGTCGCCTTTCACTCTCATTACGGCATTTTGAAGCCAAAATATGGCCGAAATGGAAGCTGCCATCTTGCGTGAGCTTGCGCAGTAGAGGCAAATTGGAGCCAGAACTGGTGCAGCAGAGGTGGGAGGCGGGGCCGTGTTACTGCCCAAACCCCGCCCTCCCCCTCAATCTATACTCTTTGCGTTTCACCGTCATTTTCACCATACAAGTTACTTAACTTAGATAACCTGAGTTGGCTAACCTAGTTAATTAGTTAGCTATAGCGTTAAGTACCTAACGCTAGGTTAAAAACCCTAACCTAGATACTAAAATTAGAGAGAAGAACAAAACATGAATACTAATGAACTGATGGAGAGAGATTATCCACTTACAGATTAAACTACAGAGAATGTTTCCCTGAGGGTCTGTTACAACAGATAACTGCTGAACAAACCATTACTTTCCTTTTAAAAATGTCATTTTATATTAGGCTAACAAATGAATTCTATGAAAAGTATAACTGTTTTTCATGTAATATCATGATGTTAATCATGTTATACATGTTACAATCAGATTTGGTAATCTAAAACACACAAAAAAAAAACATATTGGAAATAAATCATCAGATTGATCAAAATTCTAATATAAACTGCTCACTCAAATAAACATCTCAAAAAGTTAAAGTTATTATTATTATTATTTTGGACCAGCAATTTGAATTTTATTTAAAGCATATTTTTATTTTTTAGGTGCACCTAATTACATTATGTTATGAAAACATATTTATTTTGTAATTTCACTTAGTTTATGATTTGTCAGATAAAGTAGACTGCAATATTTGCTTCAGTAGACCTTATTTACATGTGGAAATCAGTGGCCTAGTTTCTGTTGATGGATTATCGCCAAAATTAGTCTTAATTTGACTGTTTTTCTACTCCAAACACGTAATTTCTAAATGCAATTCAAGCTCAGCGTCTGCAGAAATATAAATGCTGATCTGTGTGTGTGTGTGTTTTTGCGTCACCAAACCATCCTATTCCAGACTCAAGAAATCAAATCAATAGTGCATTAGGAACGCTCAGAATAGGGAAGGTTGCTTATTTATTAACCTGCCGCCACATGCCGAGATTCACGGCGACGAGGTCGTGCAGCGGCTCTGTGGTGCGACAGATCGCTCAGCCTTGAATTCGTTCCTGCGTGAAAGATTAATGTAGAGGGCGAAAGCAGAGGTGTCAACAAAAGTGGCCAATTCAGTAGTCCAGATGAGGTCGGCCTTGGCCTCCGGGCCAAACCATCTGTTCTCCAGGAAGACGGCCAAAAGACTGTTGACCCTGAAAAGCTGGAAGTGTGGATGTCTCCAGTGACCCTGATTAAGAGATCTCAAACAGAAAACTGCTTAGAAATCAGAGATTCGATTTGTCAGCCTGAAAGTGTTGAAAAAATGATGTTACTGGGTGGTAATGGGAATTTGCCTGTTGCCTCAGTGTCACTTTAGTGAAGGACAGAATAATCCACTGGTCCACTTCATTCATCTTTTATGAAGACGTCTGGAGGAGAACAGATTAGAAATACTGTAGATTTGGAGAGATTGATGAGCCATTTAAGCAATAGAACACGAGAGGGAGTGTGTTATCACGAATCGCCTTCAGGTGAACGCTGCGCATTTTTTGAGCATTTCTGCTTGTTTTGCTGGGTGGTGTTGGTTTTAGCTAGCCGGCTGGACTGTGGTTAGGTTAGCGTAGCTTGCTTTAGCATAACATTAACACAGCTTAGCCTAGCCTGTGCTAAGCTAACGCTGCTGCTGGTGCCGGTGGAGGTGATGATTCGAAGCTGTCCTGTGTGTATACGCCGTTACTCTGCAACGCGTCGGTGGAGTGATACAAGTTTAGTGTGAGAAGGCCGTGCTGTCATCACAAATACCATCCCGGCTAGAACACTTCTCAACCAATCAGATTGTGAGGTCGGAACTAACTGTTGTATAAAGTCAAATAATAGTTTTTCAAGGAACATGTGTGCATTTTTCAACAAGATAATTCAATATTTATTTAAGACTGTTCAGACAATGTTTTTTATTTGACCCATTTCTGACCTCTGTCTGAACAGTTTGAGCTTTGTAAGTGGCATGGATACACCACAGAGCAGTGCTTCACGTTAAGTTTCACTTTGATCCTAGTCAGAACCTCAATACCTATGAATGAGTTCAGACTCCAGATGAGATTTCCACCAAAATTTTGCCCTAGCCTTGCTGAAAATGATGAGTTGTTTAACCATGGTCAGGTTTTCCTTTGATACTGCAATCACAGTAGACGAGTTTGACCAATTCATTAGAAACACTTTGTGGCTGCACATATTACATTACATTCCAAAGGAATGAACTGTGGAAGAACACGGTACGGGTACTGCCTGACTTCAGTCATGATCTGTCCCCATTAGAGAATGTGTGGAAAATGTTTTTAATAATAATAAATTGTGGCAACAACGACCCAACAATGATTGTTTTTGGACTAAAAATGATTAAAAAATAATAAAATAATGTTTTTTTTCAAGTGTGGTAAGAAGAAATGTCATTTAAACATACTGAGGTGGAAAAAGCTTTACCATCCCAATCCATTATCCACATGCCAATCCAGAGTTTCTTCTGAAGTCACAACAACAATCCGTGCCCGAGCACGTTTCTGTCACTCGCGGCTTTGCAGTGTTGTGCCAAATTCAGCACCCCCGCCATGAAAAGCACCCTCTCTCGGGAGATAATCCGCTTTAACTTACTTAAAATATGAGCAAAAAGTCACGATTATCTTAGTCACGGTTACATACACAGCACATTAGTCAAATGAGCCATGCTTTGGGAAGTAACCATGCCCAGCCACGGCACGGATTGCCGGGAGTTTATACTTCTTTGCAGCATGTGACTTTGCTGAAAAATGTAAGTTGCTAGAAAAGATTCAGTATATGTTTCTCTAAGATCTTTTCTGCATTAATGCTTCCATCACAGACACACCCCATGCCATGACAGGTTGCTTTTAAATACTTCAGTAATTTTCAATGAGCCCGCACTGTTACAAACCGTAAGATGTATTTGTAGGAAGAAAAGGATAAATTAATGTTTTTTAAATGTTGTGAGAAAGAATGCCAACATTCTGAAGTGGCAAAAGCTTTACTGTCCCAACTTTTTTGGTAATAGGGATTTGCTTCTCAACAGATTTCCAGATTACATGGAAAACCTGCAAAACACATTTACATAGCAATCATTAATTACTTTTTTCGATGTTAAAGGGCCAGTCTGAAAGTGCTACATTGTTTCAGGAGGGTAATGGATATGAAGGATTTGTCTCTTATGTCAACATCAAGTTAACAACATTTAACCTTTATAGACCTGATTTATGATTCAGTGAGGGAAAAATATTTAAAAAAAATGCTATTTTCTGCCTGTGATGAACACAAACGAAGACTCTAATATTCTAATATAAATTCCATGTAAAAATTAAACCCAATGAACTAAATATTTAATTGTTTTTTTTTTTATGTCTATTGCATTGGAAGCCTGTGCCTTACATTTTATTTGATGTTACATTTTAATCTCAAAAAACACCCCTAATCATAATAAAAATGACATATAAATGACATTAAATTAGTAAAGAAAGAAAGAAAAAGAGCTCTTTCTTTGATGCCATAATGTCTGAGTTAAGTGTTAATTTGATTTCAGTACAGTGGGAGGGGCTAAGCTACAGTGTAATTGTCTTAAAAAAAAATTTTTTATTAGTTGGTTGATGGTCTAGTCAGATGAACAACATGTCTCAATTAGTGCTATGTGCAACAAATCATCTTTAAAAAAATGGGATGTCCAAAAATAGATTAGAATTCGATTTGGGGTCAATCTGAAAGTGTTTTCCCTTTATATATACTTATATATATACTTACTTACAAAATGACCCAAAAAAATTGGATGGTAATGGTAATGGGGATTTGCCTGTTTTGTCATCATAATGCTAACAACAGGAATTCTGGCACTTTATAGCCGAAAACAGATTAATAGACTAAAGAATCCTATAACAAACATTTAAGTCAAATCATTTTACTGGGGATATTAGTGTATAAATGTTGTCTGCAGTAAAGTATTTCTGTAGTCTGTTAGCATTTAGCTTAAAGCCTGTTCGCCCACAGAGAGCCTCTTCTAATGAGGTCTAGATGCTTACAAATGTGAAAAAAAAAGATTTGGGAATTCAATCGGTCAATCTGAAAAAGTACTACATAAAAAAAAAAAAAAAACACAATGTTACAGGTGCTAATGGGGATTTTCCTCTTTTCCTCAGTGGGAAATTATGGCACTTTATAGCTTTTCCCCAGATTAACTGGATAAACAGATATTTTATCTACACGATCTGTAGTGGGGATCTCAGCGTTTGATCAATGGATTTCTATTCAGTTTAGGGTCAGTCTGGAATAATACTGGAGCTTGTTAGCTTAGCTTAACACCTAATTTATTCTAGTGAGAACAGAAAACGGTCCAGTTCAGCCTCGGGGAGACCCTAAACATCAGTGAAGTGCAGTCTGCTGGATCCATCAGTCAGTATCGGTTACTCACACAGACATTTAGAGGATAAGTGGGATAACATTAATGTTCCTCACTGCAGGATCCATCAGATATGGGGTCTCCAGCTGTGATAATGAGCGTTGGGGAGTTGGCTGAGTGGGCGGGTTTGTTTAAGGGGGGGATGGGATTCTGGTTTAACCTGATAAAAAAAAAAAAAAAAAAATCGAGCAGAAAATCTGATCTGAAACAGCTGAAAGATCATGACTTTTGTGTCTGAAGTGCAGAGCTTAAATGGTTTGATAATATATGATTAGTATTGGGTAAAGTGGTTGCTATTGGGTCATTATGGTATCCCAAGTGGTTGCTGTGATGTTAAATAACTGCTTTGGTATCCTAGTTGGTTGCTATACTGTTGTTGCTGAATGGTGGCTCACATGAAGTTACTTACTGCCAACTGTGGCGTTTATAAGTGGTTGCTATGGTATCCTAGTGGGTTGGTATACTGTTGTTCAATGGTGGCATACAAAGTTACTATCTGGTTATTGTGGTGTTCATAAGTGGTTACCATGGTATTCTAGGCTTGGCTGCTAAACTGTTTTTGCTTTATGGTGGCTCACATGAAATTACTAACTGGATACAATGGCATTTATAATTGGTTGTTATGGTGTCCTAGGTGGTTGCTATATTTTTGATCAATGGTGGCTTACATGAAATTACTAACTGGCTATTGTGGCGTTCATAAGTGGTTGCTATAGTATCCTATTTGGTTGCTATACTGTTGTTGCTCAATTGTGGCTCACATGCAATTACTAATTGGTTACTTTGGCGTTCATAAGTGGTTGCTATTTTGTTTCTCAGTGGTGGCTAACATGAAATGAATAACTAGTTACAATGGCATTCAGAAATGGTCGCTAAGGTATCCTAGTTGTTTGCTATACTGTTGCTCAATGGTGGCTCACATGAAATTACTAACTGGTTACTGTGGCATTCATAAGTGGTTGCTATGGTATCATAGTTGATTGCTATACTGTTTTTGCTTAATCGTGGCTCAAATGAAATTACTAACTGCCAACTCTGGCGTTCATAAGTGGTTGCTATGGTATCCTAGTTGGTTGCTATACTGTTGCTGCTCAATGGTGGCCCACATGAAATTACTAACTGGTTACTGAGGCGTTCATAAGTGGTTGTTGGTTGCTATACTGTTGCTCAACGATGGCCTACAAGACGTTTCTAACTGGTTGCTATGGTATGGTGGTTGCTATGGTATTTTAGCTGGTTGTTATACTGTTGCTCAAGGGTGGCCCACATGAAGTTACTAACTGGATACTGTGGCGTTCATAAGTGGCTGCTATGGTATCCTAGTTGGTTGCTATACTGTTGCTCATTGATGGCCCACACGAATTTACTGATTGGTTATTGTGGTGCACCAGATTGTTACAATGGCATTGCTAAATGGCTGCTATGGTATTCTTGTTGATTGCTATACTGTTGTTGCCCAGTTGTGGCCTATAATAAGTTGCTAACTGGTTGCTGTGGTGTTGCTAAATAGCTGCTTTGGTATTAGTTGATTGACGTAATGTTGCTCAATGGTGGCTCACGTGAAGTTACTAACTGTTTGCTGTGGTGTTTATAAGTGTAAGTGGTTACTATTGTGTTGCTAAGTTGCTAGACTGATATTGCAGGGTGGTTGCTTTGGTATCCAGGGAGATTGCTATGATATCTGAAGTGACCCCTTTTCCTAGTTTGCTCCACACCAAAATACACACTTCTATAGTAATAGAGGATAAGGACACACAGAAATAATACAAAAATTATTTAATAATTCTAATACACAAAATAAAAACAACGTTTTCAGCCCTGTGTTCTCTCTCTTTTTACTGCCATAGCAACGTCTTAAAAAAACAAACAAAAAAAAAACACCAGACAGTCTGTACAGTCCTAGAAATCATCAACAAAACCAGATACGTTTCAGCAAACGAGAGCCAATATAGAGACGAGGACTTAAAAAAAAGGAAAGAGGACGGGGAGAAAAAAAAAAAGAAAAGAAAAAGTCAACCCTTCCACCAGGGTCAGGGATTCAGTTCGTCATAGAAGGTGTGTATTTGTGTGTGTATGAGGTCACTTCTTGGCATAGGTGATCTTCATGGCGCAGGTGGCCGTGATCCTGAAGCCCTGCAGTGCATCTTTAGCCACTCCTGCCTGAGACTCGCTCTCAAACTCTACAAATGCAATATCGTGTTTACCCGGAACCAGACGCACCTCCTTAAAGCCCGGGAACCTGCACAGAGAGAAGAAGAAGAACGGGTTATTTGATTTAGAAAAGGGTGTTGTCTTTTCTTTTTCTAAGGCTACGTTCAGACAGCAGATAAAAGTGGCCAAAATCCGATTTTCCTGACCAAAACCTATATTTATTTATAGCTCTTGAGGTTCTGACTTAGATTAAAGTGAAACTTAACATGAAGCACAGTTCTGTAGTGCCTTCATGCCACTTAAAAAGCTCAAACCGTTCAGACAGATGTCACATATGGGTCACATAAAAAAAAAAAGAAATCCGAATGCCGCAGAGCAGTGCTTCGCAATAAGTTTCATTTTAATCATAGTCAGAACCTCAAGAGCTTTCAATGAGTTCGGACTTCAGCTGCGATTCTCACCAAAAATAGTAAGCGTAAGGGTAGGAGTAAACACGAGGTAACCACATGGCCTCCATTCCACATGGTCGGGCATGTACTTGTAAACATGAGCACGTGTGGAAAGCTGTGCATCTCAGTCCAGCACAGTTTTTTAATCGCAGGTATTTCCAGTTACAGCTGAATTCACGCTTTTAATTCCAGAAAAACGCTCTTATTTACCTTTTAAAAAGCCATTTAAATGCCTGATTAAAGAGCTGATTACTGTTGTTTCTTTGTTTTCCTCGGGTTTTGAGAGCTCAACACTGACTCAGCTCTTGATCGGTTCAGATGAGAGACCCTGCATTGTTTAATATCGCGATATATAAATCACCAAAAAAAAAACAACATTTGCAATGTAAATTTTTTCTAAGGCGGCGCACTGTCGATTTCTGAGCAAATTGAAGAATAAAAAAAAAATAAAAAAAAATAAAATAAAAAACAGTAGGAGGGCCAGGAAGCACCAATGATTTGATTAAAATATCCATATTTTAGGCCACGTATCGTCTCAATACAATATTGATATATTGTTGCAGCCCTAATATATTAAGCACTAAATAGTACTGAATCTCACTCACAAGATAACACCTCACAGGGGAACAATTAATGATCGGATTTACATGCTGCCATCCCAAGACTTTCGAAATCAGTGATTAAACAAAGGAAACGCCCAATCGGAAGGATTTACACAGTGCGTGACTGCAACAGTCAAACAGATTAAATAACAACAGAGACATGAAAAGAAATGATTTACGACCCTTCCTGCGCGCAATCAATCAAACTCACTAAACTGCAATCAGACTGTATTAAAACCAGATGCCATCACTGATGCTGGACTGCTGAAACGGTTACATGGTCACGATCACCTAAACAAACAGGCCAGTGTGGGCCAGATTATAATAATAATAATATTATATCACAGCTGGTTAAACTCACTGGTTGAACAGCATAGATAACATCATCTCATTGGTCTCCTCTGGCAGGTTGTTCAGGAACAAAATGTAGTTGGGTGGATTATCTGGAACCTAAAACAAGACCAGAAAAGAGCTCAGAAAAGAGGGATGCATTGTATATTACACTTAAATTCAAGAGAAATTAAAGAATGAGAGGTATGTACCTGGACTGTAGCTGGTGGAGCTGGCTGTGTGTTGACGGCGTTCTGTAAGAGAAAAATTATCTTTATCAAGATCTTTCAGTAAAACACAAAAAAATACAATGTCTCGGACAAAACACACGGGTGTAACCTCGTAGTTAGTTAAACCACAGTGGGCTAAGCACTGCCACTATGATCATGAGATTGCTGGTTCGAATCCCGGTCATGCAGCTTGCCATCAGCTGCCAGAGCCCTGAGAGAGCACAACTGTATGAATGGGTCATTTTCTGTGCCTCGAGGAATCGTTTATTATATTTTAAAAACGCAGAGCCCAGTATTTCACACTGACTACTTTTATTTTGTCACAACACACTTACGTCACCCACACACAGGAAGAAGGAGGAGGAGGAGGTGGAGGTTTTTAGTTGAGAAGCGGGAATATGGAAGCATCGAGGCAAAAAGAGCAACGATGGCCAAGGACACTCAGAATTGAGTGGTGGAGCAGAGACAAGGTAAATAGGTAAAATAAGGTAAAATATAACATAAAAAATGAAATCAATTGGTCATTCATTATTAAGTGAAATATCTTGTTATCTGTTTGTGTATTTTTAATTGCCAATTAAAAATAACCAAGCCAATATATTTTGTCCGATTATTAGATTAGTCAAATAGATTTTTCATTAGAGTACTCGATTACTAAAATAATTAATAGCTGCAGCCCTACAACTGCTATTGCTCTCTCTGGGTGGGTACAGTAGATAGCGCTCTTTCCCCTCATCACTCCTAGGGTGATGTGGATCAGCAAAAGGCTGCGTCTGTGAGCCGATGTATCAGAACCAAGTCACTGCGCTTTCCTCTGAGCGTTAGTGCTGTGATGCTCCTTGGTAATGCTGCATCAGCATCAGTTTAAAAAGAGGTGGAGTCTGACTTCACATGTGACGGAGGAGGCATGTGCTAGTCTTCACCCTCTTTGTGTTGTGGCATCACTAGTGATGGAAGATATACAGCTAAGTAGCAGCTGAATGGGTGGGACATACATCCATGTCAAAGGCTGAAAAAACCTGAACAGACCTGCTAGATATCTAAAGGGACATGATAATTCTATTCCCCCCATTCACTAGCATTATATAAGTCTGTTGGGAGCATCGGCTAAAAATGCTGCATTTCAGAATCCCGGGGATGAATGGAGGTGGGATATTCAACAAAGGTTAGTATTAAATATCATGTTTAACTACAACCCAAGTCCATTTCAACGTCAGAGTTCTTCTTTGAAATCACGAATGGACTCACCTGTGGTTTCTTGGCAGCGTTGGCTGCCTGCTCCTGGGCCTTCTTCTTTTTTTCCTTCTTCTTCTCTTTGTCTCCGTATGTTCCTCTCATCTTAGCGACGACGTCAGAGTCTGTTTTGGCGTACTGGATTCGCTGCAAACGAATAGCACAACACAATTAGCATCTGGTGTTAGCCATTTACCCAACAGAAAAACACACACATAAACACAACCTGAAACACTGACCATGGGCTTGTTGTAGAAAGGGAAGCCCTGCAGCTGCCGCAGTGCATTCGTAGCTGCAGCAAGTTCTTTAAACACCACAAACGCCTGTCCTCTCATCTTCATCGTCTTCAGCGCTACTATTTCTATGATCTGTCCGAACTGGGAGAACAGGGCATATAAGGACCTCTTCAACTCTGAGGAGAAAAATACATTAAAGGTCAACAACAGAAATGCATTCATTTTAATCTTCTTTACCAGTTCAGCATCAATATGGAAACTGAACTTTGATATGTATCAGAGCTGGGCAATATAACAATATTATATTGTAGTGTTAGGGCTGGATGTAATGGTTCTTTACCCACTACAGTAGCAGAATCACTTAAACTTTAAATCACTTCATTTAAACACAGTAAAAGAACAATAAACACCAGTAGCTGTGCATATTGAGAGGATGACTGACGTCAGCTATACAGTGCCCTCCATAATTATTGGCACCCCTGGTTAAGATGTGTTCTTTAGCTTCTCATAAATTGAGTTTTGTTCAAAATAATAAAGGACCACGATGGGAAAAAAAAAGTAAAGTCCAACCTTTAACTCAAGTAAATTTTAAGGGGGAAATAAAATCCCTGACTAAGAAATAATTATTCTTCATAAAATCACCTGTTCCACAATTATTGGCACCCCTAACAATTCTTAGGAAATAAATTTAATAAAAGTATTTCTGTCACTTCTACAGTAGTTTACGAAGTTGATCAGAGTATGTAGGAACATTTAATTAGTAATTCACAACTTCCTGTTTCCCTGGGGTATAAATATGACGTGACACAGAGGCCATTTATCTTCAACATGGGAAAGACAAAGGAACATACCATTCAAGTGAGGCAGATGTGTGTTGACCTTCACAAGTCAGGCAATGGCTACAAGAAAATCGCTACTCGCCTACACCTGTCCATATCTACTGTCAGAGGAATTATTAAGAAGTTTAAAACAACTGGAACAGTGGTAAACAAGCCTGGACGAGGACGCAAGTTTATTTTGCCACCACGCACAGTGAGGAGGATGATAAGAGAAATAAAAAGTTCTCCAAAGCTCACTGTTACAGAATTGCAACAAATGGTAGCTTCTTGGGGTCACAAAGTCTCCAAAACAACCATCAGGCGCTATCTACATGCCAGCAAGCTGTTTGGGAGGCATGCACGGAAGAAACCATTTCTCACTCACAATCATAAACGCAAACGTTTGGAGTTTGCTAAGCGGTACTGGGACTTCAACTGGGACCGTGTGCTTTGGTCAGATGAAACAAAGATAGAGCTTTTTGGCAACAAATGCTCTAAGTGGGTCTGGCGTAACACAAGAGCTGAGTATGCAGAAAAGCACCTCATGCCCACTGTGAAATACGGCGGGGGATCAGTGATGCTGTGGGCCTGTTTCTCTTCTAAAGGCCCTGGGAACCTTGTTAGGGTGCATGGCATCATGAATGCTCTAAAATACCAGGACATTTTAAAACAAAATCTGGTGGCTTCTGCCCGAAAGCTGAAGATGGGTCGTCACTGGGTCTTTCAGCAAGATAATGACCCTAAACATGTGGCCAAATCTACACAGAAATGGTTCACCGCACACAGAATCAAGCTCCTCCCATGGCCATCTCAGTCCCCAGACCTCAACCCCATTGAAAACCTGTGGGGTGAGCTGAAGAGGAGAGTGCAGAGGAGAGGACCCAGGTCGTTGGATGATTTAGAGAGAATGTGCAAAGAGGAATGGTCAAAGATCCCTCTTTCTGTATTCTCCCATCTTGTGAAACATTACAGGAGAAGATTAGGTGCTGTTTTGTTGGCAAAAGGGGGTTGTACAAAGTATTAACATCAGGGGTGCTAATAATTGTGGCACACATGATTTGATGTTAAATAATTATTTCTTAATGTGGGATTTTTTTCCTACTGAATAAATTCACTTGAGTTAAAGGTTGTATTTTACTCTTTTTTCCCATCGTGGTCCTATATTATTTTGAACAAAACTCAATTTATGAGAAGCTAAAGAACACATCTTAACCAGGGGTGCCAATAATTATGGAGGGCACTGTATAAACAGTGCAAGAACGCAGGTATATAAATATGTATAATTTAGCAGTGCAAATTTGCAAATATGTAAATGTCAGACAATATCAATTTTATTTAAATTTAAAAAAATATTTTTTTTTATTACAGAGTGAAAAATATCCTGTTAAACAGGATTATATGTGAAGCAGTAAATTAACAAAAATCACTATACTGTTCACGAGAGTCCTTAAATAGAAAATGTATTTTATCTGCGTGTAAATATGATAAATCCTGTGTACTGTGAAAATGTCTGTAAAGTATTGTAAAAGAACATTTTTTACCATATCACTCATCTCTATCACCAAGGGTAGTAAACTGCTTATATCAATGTTGGAATTGTAGTGTATCGACCGAAACTAAGACATATATCGTGACATAGATTTTTGCCATATCATCCAACCCTAATTTCACAACTAAAATACAGTACCAGTCTAATGATTAAATACACGTTGTAGAAAGAGAAAGTGAAATTATGTAGTAAACAGAAAAAAATAAAAAATACATAAAAAAAAAAAAGATTTGCTTTGTTCTTCACATTAATCTCCTGATCTAAACCTGATTAACTGAGATGGTGATTTGAGGTGATTTAATTGGGATGAGCTGGAGCTTCACAGAATGAAGGAAAAGCCGCAGCTATTGTTCAGCACCTCCAGGAACTCCTTCCTTCAAGACGCTGAGAAAACTATTCCAGGTGACTCTACTTCAGATTGACTATTGACTACTGATAAACTGAGCCAATCACAACACTCACTTTCAGCTCCCCTAATACTGCCAAGCCAACCACAACTTCTGTTTGTTGCAGAGAAAATACATTTCTGAAATAACGTGAAATTCTTGCCAATCAAATAAAGGTGAAAGCCTTGTGTTGTTTATTTATTCCATTTTACTTATCTCTTTTTTTTATTTGTTCATAATAAGTGATTATATGTTCGAGTCATGTAAGTGTCAAGTCAAAAAAGAAATTGATTAAAAATGTATTAAGTAATTAATTTGAATAAAAATGTGTGCTCAGGTGCTTTGTGGGCATGGTCAAACTTTAAAACATTTCCTGGGTATTATACTGTGGTGTAGGGGTGTGCCATATCGTATCGTACACGATAATATCGTAAAACATTTTTAATATCGTGATTGATATTATACCCTAAAATATCGTGCCATATCACCCATCCCATTTCCCATTATATATCTGCTAGAGACAGATTATTTCTGTCCAGTATCATTTATTTTACTTAATTTTATTTAACCCTGGATATATGGAGATATTTGGAGTGCATTACTATTAGTATCATGACATTCTGGATCATTGACATAAGTTACAAATCTGATAAAATTCTTGTATTTTTTAATATCTTACTTAGGGGTGTACAGTATTATATTGTATGTAATAATAAAATATATGTTTTTATTTTCTTGCAGTGTATGGTGTATTTTAAAAAAATATTTTTTATTATTTATTTTAGGGCCATATTGCCCACCCCTACTGTAGTGTAGTCGCTGTTGAAAGTCACTTTGAGGATGATTTTAAGCGGCTTTTTCATCTTCTCCAGGTGGCAAGATGGTGCTACAAAATCAGTTTTCTGGGTCATGGAGGAATGGAGAAGGATCAGAGGGAAAAAGGAGTATTTTGGGGGGTTTCTGGAGACAACCAAAGTGTGCAGATCTGTCCTCAAAGCAAAATGTTGTTAATTAGAAGAATTTAAAGTATAAAACCGATTCTGGTTTGTTTAACACTTTTTTTTATTTACAGAATTATTCAGCATGTGTTCCTGAATAGCTTTAATATCGCCTTCAATATTCAATTTACACTGTAAAAAGTCATAAAGAGAAAGAAACCACACTGAATAAGAACCAAACTTTTGGCTGGTACTGTATTTTAGTACTTCTACTCAAGTTTTCCTGTTTTTAATGAAGTGATAATTAACCCTGGGTATCTCTACTGCAACTCAAGCAGTTACATTATTTATTAACTGGGTTCTTCATCCAACACAGTTTATTCAGAATTATTCAGAGAGAAAATAAAGCTCTTAAAACTGAGACTCACCCTCTTTCTTGATCTTGTCGTTGACATTGTTGATATAGATGGTGTGGTTGGGTCTTATATCCATCTTATTAAAGCTGAAGAAGGATTTTCCTGCAGAGAAATTAAAATAAATAAATCAGTAAAGTAGTCTAGTTGAGTAAACAGAGCAGAGCTGGGGTATAGAGCTACACAGGACACACAGGGCAGTTAGCTGTTAGCTTAGCTAGGCTAACTACCTAAATAAACAGCTAATTAAAGTAAATTAAACGCTACTCTGCTGTTTTAAGCGCTTGATAAATTAAATTAAATCGCTGTAATGTTTCTCGCTATGTTAAATAACAGTTTAACTGTAAATAACTCACAGTTTGGATGAATGTGCGCCGTTCAGTCAGTCCACACCGCTGTAACTTACCGCCGGAAAGCGCTTCTCTTCTCTGCTCAAGTTTACGCCGAACGGCGTTAGTGTGGCGCCACCTGCTGATCCGGAGGAACGAGTAATTACCATAGACTGTATATAAGTATGGTGGTCTCTAAGGTCTATGATCAAAAACATCCAATTTCTTGCTCTTTTAGAACTTTTTTTGTTATATATTTGAAGAGACTGTTGGTATATATATTGTATATTTCCGCCGACCCTTCATTTGACCACAAGGAAAGATTTATAGTAAATTTAATTGAGCCATTTCACCAAATTTCTGTCCCCAGGAAATTACAATGTGCACATAAAATACATTTTATTATTAAGCATAGTGTATTGTACAGTGTCCTAAATGCAAATTTATGGTATGTAATTTTAAATAATTAAAAACACTACTTAGAACACTAAAAAATAGCATTTGTTACCTGTACCCTCCTCTCTAACTATAAACTTTACCATAAAAATATATATAAAATTCTTCAGAGATGTACATTGTTTGCATTATGTGACTCCAAATCCCATCTATGCTTTATTTTTTTTTTTCATAATAAATCCATAATATTTAAGTTAAAATACACATTTTAGTTGTGTCCCTGGGGTTTCACTCATTTCTGTTACCGTAAAACATTACCCCATCTGAAACAAGTTAACAACAACAAGTCACATCTAAAATAGGAAGTGACATCATGTGCTCAGTGTCCGCATGCTATTAACACAGAAGCCATTTAGCTATTTTTCATGTTTTTGCTAATTCTCAAAGCTAAGGAATGCGAACTCATTCCTGTTACTCAAAACATAAAAATAATAGTGAGTGCCAGTAACAGGAGCGAGTTCCAGGAACAGGAGTGAGTGCCAGTAACAGGAGCTTTTTTTTGTCATAAATATCAATTATTTGAACATGCAGTCAACCATTTCTTTAAAATAAAGACTTTCTTGAAACATGCTTTTTAAATATTACATGAGTTTTGTAACCATCTTTGGATTAGAAACCAAAGAAATTAAATGCATAGGTTATTAGATTCAGACAATAATAACTTACATACTACCATTTCATTAAACAAACACTTGCAATAATGTGATTTTAATTATTAGTTTAATGATGAAATAATATACAAACTTAAAGGCAAATTATAGACAATAATCACATCAACACACGTTTGTACTGTATAAAATATGCATTTTTATTACTTTGATATTAAGAAAATATGCATAAAATACAACATGACAATTCCAGCAGACACTGGACTTTAGTGCTGAAGCTGCAGAACTAGCTCTGGAAATCTACTCCGAGTGTGTGTGTTAGTGTGTGTGTGTGTGTGTGCTCAGAGTGTGTCGACGGTCTGTAATCGGCGCTCAGTAAAGAAGCGATGCGTCTCCCGAGTTTGTGTCTGGCCGGCTGGTTTGTTGCGGCCGAAGTACGACAGCATGGAGGTGTTGTTTTGGCGAGCTGCTGCTTTCTCACCATCTTCCTCGTCGTCATCCCTACACACACACACACACACACACACACAAACACACACACAAATATTAATAAACTTTTTTTTTTACGCATGTGTGGTTTTTGTACTTATTATGCGTTAATTGTAGAAAAACAGTACAAATTTCTTACTTAAATTGTGCCAAGTGTACTTAACTGTACTAAAATGAAACTTTTAAATATACTTGGGTAACATTTAAACATACTACTTTATGTATTGTATGTTAAATATGTATGTGATCTATTTACATTAGAGAACAAATATGCTTCTTGGTCCTGTCTTTGTAAGTAGCACACTTCTAGTATTCTTTGTTGCATATAAAAATATATTTTAATATTCTGTACTACAATTTTTTGCGTGTTCCAATTTCACTTTAATTTGTAAAATGAATAGTAGTAATTTAATTTACTTTCTAAAAAGTTAACTGCTACATTACATACAGCTGTTTTTAACACACTTTGCTAAAAACATTTTTGTACATTCGAAAAAGAACAAAAGTTTTTTTTTTAAATACATTTTGTACATTTGAAAAATAAAAATTATATTTTTTAAAATAAGTATTTTAGAAGGATATTGAATTAAATACAAAAAAACTAAAAGGTGTTTCCTCAGGGCCTGCATGGAGGAAAATTATCTTAATACAGGAGGTTGTGAATTGCACAGTAAACAAAAATAAAATAATACAGTGATATACCACAAAACCATCAGAATCTTAAAAAAAAAAAAAAAAAAAAAAAAATTATCACTGTCCATCACTTGTAAGGAGCTTCTGAATAATTTATCTACTCTAATGCCAGTCTTGCTTTCTAGTCATTCTCCCCAGGCTGCTAAGCACTGCCCCCTGATGGTGAACTCACCAGTGTACTGTAACTGCTTTACTGTCCATTAGTGTCTGTGCTGTGCTCCAGCTGAACCGCACAAACTGAGGATATCCAAACACTGGATCCAGATACTTCAGCATCCAGCTCTTAGTCTTTGGATCTGAACACACACAAACACATTAACACAACACGGACGCATCACTGCAAGTTCTGCATGATTACAAATAACCATATTAACGATGCTGACCGTTGTAATAAAATAATATAGTCTCATGTGTTCCTAGTTAGTTTAGAGTAAGGTGAATGAAGTGGTGCGAGTGCTGACCGTTAGGGTATCCTGAACCGTACTCCGTGTCCACCTCCCCGAGATCTTCTGCAAACTTCCAGTCTTTCACTACTCGATCTCTGGCCACCTGTCAGAGATTCCCACAAACATTAGTGACTACTATTTATATATAAAAAAAAAAAAAATAATAATAATAATAATATCATATAGTATATTTTTATCTGATTAAATCACTACAAAATTCTGTGATTAACTGCAATTAATCACATTTGTTTTACTTTCAGATGCAAATTTTTCTAGTGGATATATTTATATTTAAATGTAAATAAAAGAATGACTGCAAGAAAAGTAAAATGCAATTACTGTTTATTAGTGGCGTCAATTATATATTGTATATTTGAGAGGAGACAAAATCAACGCAGGGTGATGAAATAAAGAATGCAGGGATGAGGAGCAGGGCAGGAAAGTGTGTGTGTGTGTGTGTGTGTGTGTGTGTGTGTGTGTGTGTGTGTGTGTGTGTGTGTGTGTGTGTGTGTGTGTGTGTGTGAGAGAGAGAGAGAGAGAGAGAGAGAGAGAGAGAGAGAGAGAGAGAGAGAGAGAGAGAGAGAGAGAGAGAGAGAGAGAGAGAGAGAGAGAGAGAGAGAGAGAGAGAGAGAGAGGGGGGGGGGTAAATTACGGCAGAAGTAGGGGTCAAACTTGGTGCCTTAACTAATTTGCGTTAAAAAAATAGTAACGCATTACTGATTCCAAATTAACAGCGCGCGTTAACCCTTTAACGTTGACAGCCCTAATATTGCATTATTTCAGAATATTTTTTTTATAATATTCTAGGCAAAATGACCAAACATTCAATTTAAAAAAAAAGAATTTAAATACTTAACTACTGCAACAAAATTCATATTAACGTTTATTTGGAGATATTGTAGAAGACAATATGAAACGGCACACCCATAATTGGGATTTTCACCAGATTGTAACAGTCAAAGTCAACGAAAAAACGTGATGATACTAATAATGCACTCCATATATCCATGATAGATATAATCTGTGTCTAGTAGACATTTAATGGGAGAACAGTGTGAATTTTCCATTTACTACAAACAGCAAAAAAAGCATAATATCTCAATATTTCATTGTATTTTTACAACATTTTTATTTAGTACATTTTACCTGTTACCAGTCAACTGTAGTGATTCTGATCCAGTATGAATCTGCAGAATGTGCAGAATTCACAGAAACAGAAACAGCTGGAGTGATTATGATCCAGTATGATTATGCAGTACAGTTCTACAGTCTCACAGCAATTCTAGTGCAGTAATTTTAATCCAGTATGAATCTGTAAAACGTACAGTGTATGTATAGTTGTGAGTTTACTGGTGAGTATTTGTGTTTCCGCTGTATGAATGGGTTAAAAGCAGAGGACACATTGCACCTGTCTCTAACTTGTGCTGAACTTCATTTTCATGCTTTACTTGCTCCACACTCACCTTGGCACAGATACTGGCTGCACTGACTATGGGGAAGAGAGAGTCTGCTTTGGGTCGCACTGTAACTTTTATTCCAGGAAAACGTTTAGACAGCTTCTCCTCGTACTTTTCTGCTGGACCCACTGTATCCACAAATACCTGCAGAGACAGGAGCACAGACACTTCATTAATTTATTACACACTTACTGTTAGATAGTCCTATATCAATAAAGACTAGCTAGTTTCTCAAAAATAGTCCAAAAGCTCATTTTTATGCTGCATATTAAGAGGTGCACTTTTACATGGGTTTGTGTATTGGCAAGAACTTAGCGATGTATGTATTGCGTAACAGGCTTTACAATTAAATATATCTCGATATATTGTGAAACTGTATGCAAGGTGGAAAACTGAGTGTAAAAAACACACACCATATTTATAAAATCGAAGTAAAAGGAACGTTTACTTTTCATCCAATCAGAACAGCAAAACCTGAAGACAGTACAACACTGTCCCCTAGTGGTCTGGTTTAGATGCAATACAAAAAAAATCTACTCAAAATGAAAAAAAAAAAAAAAAAAAAAAAAAAAAAAAAAAATTATATATATATATATATATATATATATATATATATATATATATATATATATATATATATATTTAATATGACGATACCTTAATATATGAATTTTTACGTAACATCATGTCATATATTCTTTTATGTATCCCTTGGTTTATTTACTTGTAATATTTTAAAAGGCACATTCAGGTCCAAAACAATGGGACATACAAGTGGGTTATAAATAATAATATACATTAAAAAAAAAACACACATAAAAATATGTATATTTCCAGGAATCTCCTGCATTTTTTGATACAATACAATGCTTCCTTGCTCTAAAACATCTGATTCAAATGATTTGTTTGTTATCAAAAGTTAAAATAGAAACGTATAATTGCTATATCCACAAGAACTGATGCCAAAGACGGTTAATGCAGGAAAACCACTAAAGCATGCAGGACAGGGTGGCACCGGAATTTGGTTCAAGAAATACCGGTATAGGTAAATACCAACGCCATGCAGGCACTGCTGCAGGCATGCAGGAGTAGATATGATGTTTTATACTGCTGGTGTTTAGACCACTTTAAATAGAGAACCCGGTTCCAGAGAACTCAGGTTCCTACCTCTTTAAGTTGTACTCCGGAGTCCAGAGCGAACTGCACCAAGCCAATAGCAGCGTCGTGTGACAGTGCATTTAAATTATACTTCGCCCTAAAAAGAAGGAGAGAGAGAGAGATGCTATTATAGTACAATCACAGAATGAACTTGAATAACACCGGTTCCTGGCATGCATGAGCAGCAGAATTGGCAGTAAGAGCACTTTTGTGGTGACTCTGAAATGTCCTGGTTGAGCTGGCAGTTTGTCTGCTTTCGCTTTCAGCATATTTGTGGACAGTGTGACTGGTGTTTCAGGCCCTTCATGTTAGATTGGACTCATAGTTGTATAGGGTGTGTGCACACCTGTGGACGACTTGAAGAGACTGTCCTTATTGTCTCTTAATACTGAATATTAACCTTAAAGTAGTGTGCATCACTTGTTTTTGTTTTGCTTCTGGGCTGAGAAAAGGAAGTGTAATCTACTTTTGCTCCAAATCTCAAATTGATTGTCTGTACACATGCATTTCTGGGCAAGCTCAGAGAAGCAGAGTCTGTATGTATGTATATAAGTGTATGTATTACACACAAAGTGATCTATTTTAAGCGCTTATTTCTTTTATTGTTAATAATTGTGGCTTTCAGCCAATGAAAACCCAAAAATCAGTGTCTCAAAAAATCTGAATATTATATATGAACCATTGATACTTTTGGCAGTGTGGGCAGTGTGCCAAGTCCTGCTGGAAAATGAAATCGGCATCTCCCGACAAGTTGTCAGTAGCAGAGGGAAGCATTAAGTGCTGTAAGATTTTGTGGGAAAACAAAACTGCACTGACTTTAGACTTGATAATAAAACACAGTGGATCAACACCAGCAGATGACATGTCTCTCCAAACCATCACTGATCATCAGTAAATTTTACATTTCATTTGTAAATCAAGGGAGCAGAGTCTGGAGGAAGAGTGGAGAGACACACAGTCCAAACTGCTTGAGGTCTAGTGTGAAGTTTCCACCAATCAGTGATGGTTTGGAGAGACATGTCATCTGCTGGTGTTGATCCACTGTGTTTTATTATCAAGTCTAAAGTCAGTGCAGTTTTGTTTTACCACTAAATCCTACAGCACTTCATGCTTCCCTCTGCTACTTTTATGAAGATGTGGATTTCATTTTCCAGCAGGACTTGGCACACTGCCCACACTGCCAAAAGTACCAATTGGACTTATATAATATTTAAATTTCCTGAGACACGGATTTTGGGATTTTTATCTTAACATAGATCACTCTGTATGTAATACATCTATATAATGAGTTTCACATTTTTAACTGAGTTACTGATACAAAGTAAATTTTTCAATGATATTCTAATATTTTAAGATGCACCTGTACATCTGTAATACGGTACCTCTGTAACATGCTGGTGGAGATGGTATTGGGCGACAGGATCTGAAGGGCCCAGCCAACAAAGCTCTTTGCCTCATCCAGCTTCTCGAACAGGTTCTCCCTCTCTGCTTCTGATAGAGTCTTTGAGTCTGCACACAAAAAAACAGCACAGCCGTACCTTTAATAATTTACCCAAGGCTTAATTTCCACAATTCAAGTTAAAATGTTTTAATTTTCTTGATGTTGGAATGAAACACAGATGAGGAAATATTATAATTGTGTTTATGTTGTTGCATAAAGCATTAAGAAGACAAAAGTTGTTTGCAAACTCTCCGTAGTCCTGTCCTGTCTATTCTAAAAAGATCAAGGGAGTTCAAATGATGAGTAAGAGAACTGGCCAAGAATTTCAGCTGTAATATCTTCATCTACACATTTTCCAAATTGGAATTCGTTTCTGATGGTAGTAATGATGTGAAATTAGCAGTTTAGCTGATCCAAATTAATCTGATAATTATTTTTCCTCAGATCGGATTGGGCTATCTTGACGGTTCACATTCACAAATGTGAGTGATCTGTATCTGTGTGTAATGTGAATGAATCTGTCCCTGAAACATCTTACATGCTGCACATTGATACCTGTATAAACATCTCCTTCTTCACCAACAACTAAAAACGTCATATTAGAGAGACGAGAGACTCGTAGCTTTATAAAGGGTTATAAATGGATGAGTTAGCAGCTCATATGTGGAGCATGTTTTGCTGGAGTGGAGAGTAAACAGCTGGTCTGAAGTTCATGCTCAGGTTGAGGAGGTGAAAAAAGGCCAGGCGGTTTGCTTTTGCTGTTTTTTTTTTTTTTTGCAGCTATAGCTGCACAGCTGCACCAAGAGATGTGTTTGTGGGTACGAGAGAAAAGCACGTAGCACTAATGCTAATGCTAATGTGTAAAAGCAAAAAAAGACGCATGAATTCAGATTTGGCCGTTCACATTCATGTCACATGTCCATGGATCGGATACGGCACGGATTTGGCACGTTCACACAGCCATTAAAAAAATCAGATTTGAGTCACTTCAGCCTGGTAATGTGAACATAGCCTATATAAAAAACACTAACCATAGTCACACAACACATTTTAAACCAATCAGCATCAAATATTTAGAGCATCAACTCAAGTAGGTGATGAAAACAGGGCGTAGGTATCAGGCAGAGCCTGCAGAGCTCGTTACAAACTGCAATGTGAAACCAAAACTAACCATATCAAATGTCTACAGTGCAATGAACTTTGGTTCAGGACACAGCTCAGAATTTAGGTGTAAAATTGCCCCTAGTTACATAGTTTTTTGAGCCTGAGTGGGGGGTAGGCGATATGGCCCCAAGATAATATTACAATATTACAGGGTATTTTTGCAATAATGATTATCTTGGAGATATAACACAAAAACATTATTTGTTTTTAAACGTTTAATTAATTAAAATAGAGTTTCTCTATGTTGTCTCTGCAGTCAGTAGAAAGTCAAAGTACAGGTGCTGGTCAACGAATTTGAATAATTTGAAATAGTGCAATCATGAAATTCTTTGAATGCATTTTTTGTGCAGAAAGCAAATCAGGTGTTCACCGCACCTGTCCTACTCGTTAGACTAATCACAGAACTCGTTACCTGGAAAAAAATTTGCTCAGCTGAGCTTTCCAAAAGGCCCATTTAGGCCATTTAACTGTGACACTGTTGTTTTATTGAATTAGAATAATGGAGAAACCGTTTCATTGAATTAGAATAATTTTTATTATAATTACAATCATCACTTTCTCAGTATTTTGTGGCTGCCCCCTTGGCTTGTATGACTGCCTGAAGTCTCCGCGGCATCGATTTGACCAGCTTGTCGCAAGTTTCCGCACTCACAGCTTCACTCCAGGCAGTGGCGATGTTCTGCTTCAGTTGGTCCAGCGTAGTAGGCTTTCTGTCGCGAATTTTCCGCTTGACGATGGCCCAAAGGTTTTCAATGACATTGAGGTCAGGCGAGTTGGCCGGCCATGCCAAAACTTAAAGCTGTTTTTTAGTGAACCAATCTTTGGTCGACTTTGCCGCATGAGCCGGTGCAAGATCCTGTTGAAATATGAAGTCTTCTTCGCCGAACTGTTCCTCAACAGTCGGAATCAGGAACGTTTCCAGAACATCTTGATATACGGCAGCATTGACAGTCTTCTTGAGGAAGCAGAGTTTCCCTACACCTCGAGCGGACATGCATCCCCAGACCATAACGCTCTGGGGAAACTTGACGGATCTTTTCACGCACTCGTGGTTGTAGGTTTCGCCACCACGACGCCAGACACGAGGACCTTGGTCACCGAAGGAGATGCAGAAGCATGATTCGTCACTGAAGACCACTTTCTGCCAGTCTTCAGCAGTCCACTCGCCGTGTTCTTTGGCCCACTTCAGCCGTTTCTCCATTTGTTTCTTGTTCAGCATCGGTTTTACTGCTGGAACGCGAGATTTGAAGCCGAGTTCGCGCAGACGACGGTAACTGGTTGATCTGGAGACGTCAGCGCCGGTCTGCTTGTTCCACAAGTCGGTGAGCTCGGAAGTGGACTTGAACCGGTTGCTGACTGCGATCTTTCTCAGCTGCTTGTTGTCGCGAGCAGAAGTTTTTCGGACGCCGGAACAGTTGGTGCGCTTGCTGCAGTTTTTCTTGAGAGCTTTGCAGACGGAAGACTGGCTGATGCCGAGCTGCTCAGCAATTTTGGTTTGGGTCAAGCCTTGTTGGCGAAGGGCTTGAATTTGAGCCACTATTCCGGTTGAGAGGTCGCGCTGCTTACCCATGATTGATTTTACAACTTCTAGAAATTCTACTCAACCCTGACTTTATACTGCACAGTGAACACTCTTCACAGAAAACAAAAATTCGAGCATTTATTCTAATTCAATGAAACGGTTTCTCCATTATTCTAATTCAATAAAACAACAGTGTCACAGTTAAATGGCCTAAATGGGCCTTTTGGAAAGCTCAGCTGAGCAAATTTTTTTCCAGGTAACGAGTTCTGTGATTAGTCTAACGAGTAGGACAGGTGCGGTGAACACCTGATTTGCTTTCTGCACAAAAAATGCATTCAAAGAATTTCATGATTGCACTATTTCAAATTATTCTAATTCGTTGACCAGCACCTGTATAGTGTCAAAGTATCAGTTGTTTATAACACCATTAAGACATAAAACATACAGAATACTGAAATAGTACATATAGAACTGTGTATACAAGTACTTCAAGTATTTCACTGGATTATGTTGTTTGAGATATGGAAATAGGTCCCAATGGCTGCTTCTTTCATTACAATACCAATACCATTGGGTGAGAATATCACATTTAGATAGTATCCAACATAGCGATATGATGCACTAGTACACAACTAGGTCAACATAAACCCATAAATACATGCACTGTATTTAATCTGACCTGCCACTTTCAGACCCTTCAGGTCCTCCTTTCTGGATACAGGACAGAAACATATTCCATACACCATCGGACCTAAAAGACAAAAAATGAAACAATTTCTCCTTAAAACACTGGAAACATTACTGATCTACAGAATACACATCAGACTTCTCTCTTCCTCACCCAGAACAGGACCCCTTCCAGCCTCATCGATACCCAGACAGCAGTCCTCGTTCTTACAGTCCTCCGGCACAGCGGAGGCCAGCCGACAGCTGACCGAATTATCTGCTTCAAATACACCCAAGTCCATGGCTGCTTAAAGGTGGGGCTTCAGCTGAAATGAAGAAAAAAAAAAACTTGTTGACCCTTACATAATTAATAATGTTTTTATCCTAGGTGCAAAAAAACAAATGCAGTTTGATTTGTTACTTTGATATATTGTGATTATCACACCCTAGCTTTATATAAAATACAAATAGCATTAAAAACAGACGCCTACATAACAGACCATTTTTTTCCCTTCCTACCTCATTTTGGTTCTGTTTTTTCAGTTTTCTTGCTTCTGAAAATGACACACTGCCTGGCCAAAAAAAAGTCTCCATTCAAGAAAGTAAATGATGTGGGGTTGATGCTGCAGTTGGTCTGCAGGTTTAGGTTCAGCAACAGTATGTGCTGAAAGAATGAGGTCAGCTGACTACCTAAATATACTGAATATAGACCAGGTTATTCCATCAATGGATTTTTTTTCTTCCCTGATGATCACAGCTATATTCCAAGATAACAATGTCAGGATTCATGGTGCTGGAATTGTGAAAGAGTGATTCAGGGAGCATGAGATCATCATTTACACACATGGATTGTTCACCTCAGAGTCCAGATCTTAACCTCATTGAAAAATATTTGGGATGTGCTGGAGAACACTGGATTGAAATAAATGTTGTAACATCGCAGAAGCTTGTTGAAACAATGCCACAGTGAATGTGTGCAGCAATCAAAGCTAAAAGTGGCCAACTAAGAGTGTGTGACTTTTTATTTTTGGCCAGGCAGTGTAAGTTACCTTCTACTGCACATCTCAAGGTAACTTTTACCTTAGACAAGGCGTCTTGGTGATGTTATGCATAGTAAACACACGTGACTATCAACGACCAATAGTACACAGAAACAAAGCTAATCTAAATCTAGTGTACCCAAAGCTAGCTAGTTAAAACTTTCTTTTGTGAGTTTTTTAAGTGGCCTTATCCCTACTAAGTAAAATGTTCTAATTGTAGCACTGAAAGAACACCTAAAAATAACCATAAATGCTTTTTAAAAGCGTGTATTTACAAGCTAACCTATTCAGCTTTGCTAGTTACCAGACATCCTAGTTAATAAACTCAAATCAATGATTTTCACGCAACTCTTCCGTTCCACCTTAAACCGTGCACCTTTGCATATACGCGCCGCTACAGAACACCGATAGCTACGCAATGCTATGTAACGTAACAGTGCTCCGTTTTTAAGGTGGAACGGACAGTCACGGCTAGCTGAACTTTAGCTCCGTTTAAATACATGCTAAAACTTTAGCTACACTAATAACGTGTTACTCCGGAAGCTTCGTAGGTTCATTAGAGACTATTGACCTTATTTATTTTAACACAAACTACGCAAATTCACGAAATAAAGACTTTTATCCACCGAAATAAACAAACATCGCTAACCTGCTGGGGTGCGTTTCCCGTACAACGACGGAGCCTAGCATTGAACTAACGTGGTACGATGCATCGTTAAACTAACTAACATCTGAAGTACGACCGTTTCCCGAAACCATCGTACTTTGTTGGTACCACAGAAGTCTGAACTATGTTGGTTTGAACCACCGTGGTCTTAACTAAGGTGTTTCCAGATGTGTTCGGCCAGACTTTCCCAGCAGAAAACGTGCAAAACTCACAATATTTAAAATATTATGCCAAAAATATGTTACTAATGTATCATTTAGGCTATTTATATTGTAATTATCACCAGAACATAACGGACAACAATACTATTAATAAAATAACAATGAACTGCAAGTAAAATGTAGACAATAATTGCTATATATTCATTATTATTTGTAACAGACAGTGTTACTTAAAAAAAACATACACCTATTTGCTATTGCAATATTTTTTTAAATTAAAATAATCACCATTCTGAAGAAGTCTTATTAAAATGAGACCTGAGAAATGTGTGTTACTCAGTGGTTCAGCAGAGCGCCTACGACGTGCAGCGCGCGGTGTTCTGTCGAATTGTGCAACCCATCGAGATGTGCTTCTCAACACCAGCGCCCATGCGTGGAAACATTTTTTATTTATTTATTGTTTTTTTTATGGTAATTCTGTTCTTTTTGGGTGCATTAAACAACCAGAAACCCCTTGCCATTATTTTTTTTATTTTTTATTATTTAGTATTACAAATGCGTAAATGACAGCTGATGATAATGAAAGTAATAATAAGTTAGCAATAATAAAAAACATAAGGTTTATAATCACCTCTAATAACCCTAAACTGTCTCCTGATATTTTGATTCAGGCTTTCCAAATATTCTACCGAAAGCATGTTTAAATATGGGGCTTTTTCTAGCAATTTTATATTTAAAAATTAAATATGCACTAGGGTAGTACGGTTTGACAGGGTAGCAAAACTCGACAGAACACCGGATGGAAACCTAGTTCGAATCCCAGTCGTGGTTTTATTCTCTTAATGTTTTTTTTTTTTCATAATGGCAATTAATGTTATTATTTTTTACATAAATATTAATGTAGCCTACATATTTCTACGTATTTCCTGTAATATATTATTTAACAAATACTAATTGATAACATTTGTATAGGCCTAGAAACACACGTTGTATTGCCTAAATGATACATTTTCTTTATTCACACTCTGTCTGGCCCTGTTACCTCCAGAGGATAATTAGGTAATTCAAAACACCTGTTTATTGCATGTCTCTATTTATTTTAAGACACTTTTTACTTAGTTTTTTCTTGTTATGAATATATTATTAAAAGACACCTTCTTGCCTACTGTATGGATATATTTGTTTCACTGGGTACAAACAATGCAAATATACCCTGAAAGGTCCTTAGGGTACAGGTGTTTACGTTAAAGCCATTTTAGAGTATTACCCCAGTGACAGTTTAATAGCCTTATTCACAGAGTGCATATAGCACAGTGGGTTTAAAAAAATAATTATTAACTATTTCATAAATGTGCACAGCACAAGTTATCTTTACTCAAGAGATGCCTGCTTGAATAATTGACACATCTTTCCAAGACTGTAAAATACATTTTAGCTAAAGAGCACTTCAGTGCACTCTTTTCACTACACTGAATTCATGTTTGCCAAATAAAGCTAAATGTTAAAGACATACATTAAAAAAGGACTGAATTTTATTATTTTACCTGGGCGCACATGGGTAAAAGTGAAGTGGCTCAATTAATGTAATTAACACAAACATTAAAAAAATAGGTACACTTGACATCTTAAATCCTCATGCAGCAATATTAATGTGATTTATCAGCTTTCTGAGTCCTACCGTCCATCGTCTGCACTAATAACCAGGAACTAAGCTCCTAACGACAGGTCTAGAGCTGTAGTTGGAACGACGCAGCTGAACCACGGTAGTTGCGAATATTCGCTGGAACTACGGTTCTGGGAAACACCTGAGTAGCTTAACTAAGGTTCGCACTATGCAAGTTACTAACGTGGTTACCTCCATAGTTCCAACCACGCTTTTGGGAAACACCTGCGTCGCAGCTGCATCGTCCAGACTATGTAAGTTGCTAACGTAGTTAGCAACTGAGCTTTTGGGAAACGTACCCCTGAGCGGCTCTGCAGACTGGAAAAGGCCCGGATGTAGCACACTCTAGAATTGGCGCCAGTCGGTCACGTGACATTTTTGACACCATGCTGTGTATTGTTTCGCTTAAAGGGACAGTACAGCTTTAATGACCCTTTTTACACGTATTTCTTGTTAAATTTGATTTATTGATGGAGTCTATTACTTGTTTTAGCAAACAAAAAGCTGCATTTACTATTAAGTTTATGAAGGACTTAATTTTGTTTCTTAATTATTTATTATTTATAATTGATTTATTTTAGTTTCTTAATTATCTTACCAACAAAAAGCTGTATCCACTATAACGTATATAAAGGGGTTAATTTTTTTAGTTGATGAATATGAATATGTTGTCAAAAGAAATGTTTAATTTAGTTTGTTTCACTGTTTGTTTTAATGTATCTTTAATGTCTTTGTTTATATTTAAACTGATTGGGCTGAGCAGTGTGCCTCTGATAGCTGGGAGAGGCACGGAAACATCATCCTTGCCTATAGCGCAGTTAAACCTGTGCGGACAAATTACCACAATAAAAGCATTTTTTTAAAGGTTAGAAAATGTTTATTAATTTTTTAAGCAGGACTGGTATTTCATTACTTTAAAAGAACACATTTCAACTATTAATTAAAAAAAAATATGGCTTAGGGTTTATGTGCCTCTTTAAAGTAGATAAATGCATTTGTTAGTAGGAGTGTCCACAAACATTTGGACATATTTGGAAAGTTGTATATTAACATAATCCCACCTTCTTGACTCTGGATCCGCCTCCTTGCCTTTTCTTCCCCCTGCACTGCTTACAGAAGTCCTTCGCCGGTGTGAGTGGAGAGAGTTGCAGCTGCCTAAAACAACCCTTTTCAGCTTTTAAGACCTCGAAATGTAAGTTTTTAAGGCTCGTGCATGCCTGTTTTTTTACATCAGACCTTTATAAACACGTTTAGGCTTGATTTAGTCCATGCATTTAGCTTGTTTTGGCGTTTAAAGTTTGTAGAATGGGACAAAAGAATGCAATACAGTGCTGTGCAGTGTAGTAGTTAGAGTGGCGCGTGCGTGCGAGGCTGAGTGCATTCAGTGCACCGGGTGCAATGCTTTTTAATTCATTTTTATTTAAACCTTATTTTTTGCATTTTGTATTATATCTGCCCATGCATTTGAGCTGTAATGGCATGTTGCTTCTTGTGCATCATAAAAAGCACTGGCTCCAGTGCTTGAAGTTAGCTAGTTAGCTTTTGTTGCTAGCATTTCTTATATAAGTTACCAAGATACATTGCTAGGCTAGGCCATCTAGTAAATTTAGCAAGCTAAATGCAATGCAAACATAATATGAACAGCTGCTAGCTTTTGACTATTGCATTGTTACAATTACAATTAGTTATATAGCTAATGCTAATGCTAGGGTGGCTAATATAGGCTATCTAGGTCATTATCTTGTCCCCTAGCTCAGAAGTTAGCTTCCTATACAGCATTTATATTAGGATAGCATGGCCTTTATCTGCTCAGAGAAGAGTCCAGCGTTTGTGGTGGACGTGTCCACTTATCTAGCTATCTCCTTTCCACACAATCAGCTTATTTCAGCGCCCTGAAATTCTGCTTTGTCATCCTGCCAGCTGATATCAGGGGAGCACGACCCCACCAAGGGGCGTGTTTACTTTCTTAGAAAAGTTCCCAACGACTGACTGACTGATTCACCCAACTGATCTATAGTTACTGTCCATTGTTGGAGAGCAGCAGAAGATATACTACCTAAAAATGATGAGTTTCTTTGATTTTACCAAATTAAAAAACCCAGGAATATAATCAAGAGGAAGATGGATGATCACAAGCCATCAAACCAAACTGAACTGCTTGAATTTTTGCACCAGGAGTGATTAGCATAAAGTTATCCAAAAGAAGTGTGTAAGACTGGTGGAGAACATGCCAAGATGCATGAAATACTCTGATTAAAAATCTGAACTCTTAAAAGATTATGAATATGAACTTGTTTTCTTTGCATTATTTGAGGTCTGAAAGCTCTGCATCTTTTTTGTTATTTCAGCCATTTCTCATTTTCTGCAAATAAATGCTTTGAATGAGAATATTTTTATTTGGAATTTGGAAGAAATGTTGTCTGTAGTTTATAGAATAAACCAGCAATGTTCATTTTACTCAAACACAAACCTATAAATAGCAAAATCAGAGAAACTCAGAAAATCCAGAAGCTAATTTTTTTCCAGAGCTGTAAGTGTTATTATTTTTGGATTGGGTTATTTAGCTATAAGTAAGTAAGTAAATACTAAATACAGAATAAAGTGTGTAGTGTGTAATAATGTGGCTTAGTCTTGGGAACCCTATTGTTTCTCTAAGCTCCCATGAGGAAACTGACAAGCATGTGACCTGCAGTGTGTGGGTGTGTGTGTGGGTGTGTGTGTGGGTGTGTGTGTGTGTGTGTGTGTGTGTGTGTGTGTGTAGGCAGGCCTGAGTGTGATAACTTCTCTTCTTGTGCTTTTATATGATGAAAGAGCTTTCAAGTGTCTAAGATTTTAGCCTTTACCTAATACTGGTCCATATATAATAAACATAAAGTATGATAAAACAATGTATAAAATAAACTTAGTGTATTTCTATTGAGTTTTATTGAGAAATTTCATATATGGGAACAGTTGGTGTGTGGGTGTTTGGGGACTGTTAGTGTGGAGGTTTGAGAAAGTGATTGTCAGTGTTTGGAGACAGCCAGTATGGGTGTTAATGGACAGTCAGTGGGTGTTTGAGACAGTCTGTATGTGTGGTTGTTTTGGGGCATTCTAAGTGTTGGGGTTTTGGGACTGTCAATGTGGAGGTTTGGCACAGTGACCGTCATTGTGGGTGTTTATGGGCAGTTGATGGGGACAATCGGCATGTGTGGGTGTTTTGGGACAGTCTCTGTGTGGGGGTTTGGGACACCAGGCATGTGTGGGTGTTTTGGGACTGTCTATGTGTGGGGGGTTTGAACACTTGGCATGTGTGGGTGTTTTGGGACAGTCCCATTGTGGGGGTTTGGGGACTGTCAATGTGTCAGTGTGGAGGTTTGGGACAGTGACCGTCATTATGGGTGTTTATGGGCAGTTGATGGGGGTTTGAGACACTTGGTGTGTGTGGGTGTTTTGGGACAGTCTCTGTGTGCGGTTTTGGGACACCGGGCATGTGTGGGCGTTTAGTGACAGTCTGTGTGTGTGGTTGTTTTGGGACAGTCTCAGTGTGGAGGTTTGAGGACTGTCAATGTGTCTGTGTGGAGGTTTGGGACAGTGACCGTCATTGTGGGTGTTTATAAACAATCAATGTGGGTTTAAGACACTCGGCATGTGTGGGTGTTTTAGGACAGTCTCTGTGGGTGTTTAGGGACAGTCTGTGTGTGTGGGTGTTTAGGGACAGTCTGTGTGTGTGGGTGTTTAGGGACAGTCTGTGTGTGTGGGTGTTTAGGGACAGTCTGTGTGTGTGGACGTTTGAGACTGTCAGTGTGGACGTTTGAGACGGTAATGGTCAGTGGTTGGGGACAGTCAGTGTGTCTGGAGACAGTCAGTGTGGACGTTTGAGACAGTGATGGTCAGTGTTTGGAGACAGAGTGGGTGTTTAAGCACAGTCAATCTGTGAGTGTGTGTATGGGTTTAAGACAGTCAGTGTATGTGAGGGTTTGGGGACAGTCAGTATGTGGGTGTTTGGTAGTGTTCAAAATACTCATGACCCTGGGGAGGAAGCTGTTCTAATAAAGTTTTAATAAAGCTTATAATGACAGCATCTTTCATTGGTGTTACTAATCAATGCTAAATGATTTCCTGATAAATCTGCTATAGCTTGTTTTGCTAAAACTGGTTTCTTCTTTTAAAAAGTTAGAAATTAGAAACCAGGTGCAGACTTTTGAATAATCACCAGTGTCCTCTATTTTGTTAGTAAAACTATTATGTCTTTCCTTGAAGGCCTTTGTTAAGTAGTGACCTTCATGTGTACTGTGATACAAATGGAGGAGTTTTTGTATATCACACTGGCCATGTCAGATTGTTTTAAGAAAAAAAACAAGGCCAGTTTAAAAGTATTTTTGGTGTTAAGACCATCTTAACTGCTCACTGTAATGGTTGCCCAACCATTTAAGAAGGACCTTTTGTGCCAAGCTCAACCACTGAACCACTGGCTCATCCAGATTTGCATTCTTCACTCAAATAACCTCCCACACAATTACTGAACACTATAAAATCTAAATAAAGACATTTACTTTCTGGAAATGCACTTTTTGGTTTGGTATTTACACCAGAATATAAGATTCTCTTTATTGTGACCGTAACCCATTAAACAGTAAAACCACGTTATTTATAGTAAAAATTGAATTATTCACAATAGATACCGAATAATCACTGCATAATTCATATTAAATACCAAGTAGTTCACACTAAATAGAAAATAGTTCATGGCAGAAAAAATTATACTGAATAAAAACATACTTCATAGTGAATGCTAAATCACTTATATTGAATACTTATTATTATTTTTTTTTTAAATGATCATAAAAAAAAATTATTAACTATCTAATCACTTGTGAGTAAAAGTTACACAGAAAAAGGCAGCCAGTCTGGTATTTCTATTGCTACGGTCCTAGCCCTGTACAGCTTGTATCTTTTGGATAGTTTATGAAGACGTAGGAAATAAATAAAAACAAAATGATCCCAAGCAGGATAAGGGATGCTGGATTTCATTTTATTTATGTGAGTAGAGTGTAAAAATGCCTTAATGACTTAAACATGCGTTCGTCAGCTCTCACTGCCGGCTCTTTCCCACACTCCCTGCTTGTGCTGTATACAGCAGTGCTCTGATATGCAGTGGAGTAGTTACTGAATAATTAATAGCAAATATCAAATAATGCATAGGAAGGACTTAATAATTCTTAGTGGATATTGAAATAGCAAGTAATAGTGAAATTGCAGTTACTAAGCCAACATTGTGCATATTGAATTACGTACGGTAGTTACAGATTATAGCAGATAATAAAAAATTCTGAATTGTTAAACTGAATGGTTTTGGGTCTGCAATTCCATATTTTGGACTTTTAAAGCTTCTTCTAATTCAGAACAATACGATTTTTTTTTCCTGTTCCCACCAGAAATCAGCCCTCAGAATGTCTGCTGGAAATGCTAAGATCGGCCAGCCTGCTCCTCAGTTTAAGGCCACAGCAGTGGTGAACGGCGAGTTTAAAGACATCCAGCTGTCCGACTACAGAGGTAGGAGTCTGTAATTACCTGGTATGAGTTTCTGATATTAAATGTCTAAGGTGCGGTGTCCTATTTGGTACCACAGGAATGCAATCCTGTCTTTCATTTTCTCTCTCTCCCTCTTGTTAATAATTGCCAAATTTCCCCTTTTTTGAAAGTAATTTTTGCACATTTTGCAATTTTTTTAATGTTTTGCACATTTTCTACAAACTCAAAAATAACTTTTTTCCAAAAATATTTCCACAGGAAAGTACGTGGTGTTGTTCTTCTACCCCCTGGACTTCACCTTCGTGTGCCCCACTGAGATCATCGCCTTCAGTGAGAGTGCTGACAAATTCAGTGACATTAAATGCCAGGTCATCGCTGCCTCCACCGACTCCCACTTCAGCCACCTGGCATGGTGAGGACCTTTTCTGATCTGTAACTTATCTGCAAAGAATGTTTAGTGTGTGGGTTGAATGGAGGTGGTAACAGAGCAGGGGATGGACCCCTAGGATATTGACAAAAAAAAAAAGCACTTTAAGGGTGTACTCGCACTAAGCACGGTTCTGCCCCTTCCGGCCTGCACTCACACTGTGTTTAAACAATCCGTGCCCGAGCACTCACTGCTCACTGATGGTTCTGACGGTGTTTCGGGCTTCAAAACCTAGATTGGCTACTTTTACTTTAAGCCTGATTATTTTATTGACTGCATATATCTGATGAGTTGCCAGATTTACAGTGTATCAATAGTTACATTGTAGCACGTGCGATGTCACCTAAGGCAATTAAATCAAACACGTCATGTTGCAATGTTTTGGTTCTTGACGCAAGAAGTAGATACACAGCGCTGTCTCTGTGTCTGTGTAAGTGACAGGCTGCTGCTGCCTGAGAATCGTAAGGGGCAGGGGGAGGGGGAGCACGAGGGGCGGGGCAGGAGTAAACAAGTGTGGTTACCTAGGTTACCATGCGGTTACCTCACTTTACGTGCTTGTAAACACACATGTCGAAAGCTGTGCACTTCAGTCCGGCACAGTTTTGCAGCACAGATATTTCCAGTTACAGGTGAATTTATGCTTTTAATTCCAGAAAAAAACAAACACTCTTATTTACCTTTTTAAAAAGCCATTTAAATGCCTCATTAAGGGCTGATTACTCTTGTTTTGCCGTTTTTCTCGGGTTTTGAGTGATCTGCTGACCCAGCTCTTGATTGGTCTGGACGCGAGACAGAGCGCAGGTCGGGGCGGGGCTGGTTTGCTCAGTTTCCTACCTAGATTCCTTTCTTAGTTCGATTCACTGTTGCATACAATCAGATCAGTGTGTCTAGTGTGGCACGTTCAGGGGTGATGAGTCTTTATTTACCTTTATTGACCTTACCTTGTTCCTTTTCGAGAAAGTCGTTTGAATTCTGTTAAACCTGTTTGCCTGCAGTGTCCTCAGAGCTGTGGTCATGAGGCCGCATACCTTCACTTTCTGTTGCTCTCTTGTCTGTGTGCCCAGTGTAGAGGTTTCATCTTTCAGAGGTTTCATCTTTCTTTCAGTTTCTGCTGCTGCAGCCTGTGGTGTTGCTCTGTATGTTAAAGGAGAAATCCGGTGTGAAATGGACTTGTGCTGTAGTGAAACATGATAACGATTGTAAACTTTTTATAAGCATTTTTTGCAGTATAAGGTGCATTTAAAATCCTTTAATTTTCAGAAAATCGCCAGGGCACCTTATAATCCAGTGCTTCTTATGTATGACTTTTACAAGACAGGTATTAAGGAGCAGTATTAAGCCACTGTACTGAAGTATAGAGTTATACAGGAGTTTCAGTTCAGTTCTCCAGCACTGGGACTGGAGTAGTATTAGCATTAGCCGCTAACCACTATTTCCCTGTTCAGAGGTAAGTATCATCGGCCTGTATCCTGCTCCTAACCCTGGCTATCACTGCTGGAGCAGCATTAGCATCATCCTCTAACTGTTAGCCTCTAATGCCAATTTGGGAATCTAAGCTTACTGCAAATAAACGGAAGCGCTTTGCTCACCCAAATAAAAACAGTCTCCAGGAGAGAAATCTGTGTAGATTAACATCCAGCGCTCGTTTGACTTTAAAAGTTATGTGTCTCTTTTATTACAGTTTTGTTTATTTAGCTTAGCTTTGCTTAACTACGTAACCCAGCAGCAAGACCTGCTGAATTAAAAGTTCCTAATATTCCTTATCTCTTATGAAAATAGACTAGAAAATAAACGTTCATTGATGATGCACCTTATAATACAGTGCACCTTAGAGTGCAAAATATAAGGTAATGAGGGCATAGTGTTACCTATGCAAAGAAATCACTATTTTTACACCATTTACAAACACAAATTAGCTCCACAGAATTAGGTAGAATTCTGAGGACCCTAAGGTTTAAAATGAGGCACTAAAAGCTTTGGTAGTGCACAGATAGCTTATTAAAAAAACACTGTAAATTCTCTGGAAAGGTCATTTAGAGACCTAGTGAACCAGTGAACCGTTCAGCATGATGTGCATGTGTACGTACGTGTATGTGTACATGTACGTGTCGCTCAGTGGACTTTGTGGAGCTTCGCCAGCCACTGCTTTATCTAGGTTTGCTCTTCTTAACCTGCCTCTGTCTGATAAGACCAACAAGAGCTAGTAGGCAGAATAGTGCAGATATGGGCCAAAGAGTAACGGTCGTGCTCCAACAATCTACAGAAATTTATTAATTTTAAATGTTTTACCTTATTACTAAATGTAAAGGTGTGAATGAATAGAAATTTTGTCTTATTTATGTATTCAAACTGAGGTCGTTCCTTTGCTGTATCAATAATTATTAATTTTGTTTTACATTTTTATTTAAAAAGCAAAAGATATAGACGTACAGTACCAGTCCAAAGTTTGCACACACCCCTTCTGATTTAATCAGATAATAAGCAAAAAAGGTGTCGGCCTCCGTCACCTTTATGAGGTCATCTGAAATGGCGTTAAGTTAAC
The DNA here is from genome assembly GCF_023375975.1 of Astyanax mexicanus. Classification (NCBI taxonomy): domain Eukaryota; kingdom Metazoa; phylum Chordata; class Actinopteri; order Characiformes; family Acestrorhamphidae; genus Astyanax; species Astyanax mexicanus. Next base: position 32,590,023 of record NC_064428.1, read on the forward strand.
AGCTGTGCTGAACTCATCAAGAGTTAATTACTTGAATTTCTTGTCTCTTAATAAAGTGTTTGAGAGCATCAGTTAAAGTAAAGTAGTGAAGAGGTAGAGTTACAGGTATACAGTGAATAATAGCTCTATTTGAGTAATTAAAAAAAAAATGTTATTAAAAATGAAGCTCAGTCAATCTAAAACAATTTTAAAAACCTTAAGTGCAGTCGCAAAAAAAAAACATTAAAAACATTATAATGATGAAACTGGCTCTCATCAGGACTACCGCAGGAAAGGAAGAGCAAGAGTGTCCTCTGTTGCACAGGATAAGTTCATCACCAGTTGAGTTACCAACCTCAGAAAATGCTTTATAAGCTATAAGTTATAAGCTCTATCCGGACCGGATTAGTTTCTCAGGGGGATGCCTGTAAAAAAATATTCACATTTTTACTCAGTGATAAAATTCTTGCATCCAAACTGCAATTGAAAAAACAGGAGGAACAGTAATGGTATATATATATATATATATATATATATATATATATATATATATATATATATATATATATATATATATATATATATATATATATATATATATATATATATATATATATATATATATATATAGATAGATAGATAGATAGATAGATAGATAGATAGATATGTGTATATATATTTTTTTTTATCTTTATTTTTTTGTGTCTTTTTTTCGTCACGTAGTCACTTGGTCAGTAGCTCCTTCATTTCCGCTTGCACTGGAAATTGTAAAAACATACAGCAGATAGGATAAGACAGGGATGAGATTTAACCCCTTTAAAATGCCTTGTCCTGTATACGGGCTACAGGTGTAGGTGATACAAAATACTTATTTCTGCACTAAAAAAACTTATTTATATTCTGAAAAGTTTGAGTGTTTTAAAATCTCATACAGGACACTTGGAGAAGCTGCCTGTTTTCCTTCTTTTCCACTTAATAATTCCAGATTAGTAACAGGAATCAACCCAAATTCTGCAGGTTTGAAACTAGATTATGCTTTTCAGTAATGTTTCTTATCAAACATGAAAGCTTTTCTGTAATGCTTGAATGGAAATTGTGTTTTTCTATTGGAGTTTCTTCATTGCCCAGTAGGAGGAGACCTAACCCACATTTTGGATTGCACAAGTTATGACACTGTTAGTGTTTTGGTATGTGATTATTCTCGGTTAGTCCTGTAAGAATGTTCCTGATGTTCTTTGATTCTCTCGTTTCAGGATCAACACCCCAAGGAAACAGGGTGGTCTGGGCCCCATGAACATTCCTCTGGTGGCTGATCTGACCCAGTCCATCTCCCGTGACTACGGCGTGTTGAAGGAGGACGAGGGCATCGCCTTCAGGTCTGTACTGCAGCTACGCTGCTGTAGTGATGCAGTTAGATTCATGCCACTAAAAACTTGAATATGAATTGTATTATTTTTAAAATACTCCCTAGAAGACAGATTCTCATTTTCTGACCAAATCCATAATTTATTAAGGCTTTTCACACAATCAGTTGTTTTAATGTGATTCATATCCGACATCCAGGGTTTGTACAGTCATGAAAAACATGGAAAAGTCATGGAGTTTGAAAATAGCAATTTCTAGGCCTGGATAAGTTTCAGAAAAATATAAATAAATAAATAAATAAATAAATAAATAATAAAAATGTTTTGGAAAAGTCATAGAAATTTGGTCGACACATATCTGTGTTTCCGTTAATCAAAAAAAAAAATATTATCTTGAGCGAACAAATACGTCAGCTCAGAGTTAATTCAGTAATTTAAGCCTACACAGTGGAGCTCTCAGGATCTGACACACATTTTATTATTTTATTAAAGATTGTGTGTTAACTTCTTTTTTTTATCTGATTCATTTTAGACCTACTATAATCAGCTTTAATTATAGTTTTAATAGATTTTTTTTTTTTGGTCCGTGTCTGCACTGATGTTTTGAAAATCGTATGGTCGTGAAAATTTGCCTTGAAGGTAGTCATGAAAAACCCTTATAAAAATATTATGGAAATGTATTGGTTAAAAGGTGTATGAACCCTGGACATCTGTCTGAATGTTTGGGCTTTGTAAGCGGCAAGCATGAAAAATAAACCTATCAGAGACATCTGTCTAACTGTTGAGCTCATTAATCACAAAAGTACTGGTAGGCCAAGGAAGTCCTTCACTGTTGATGGCAGAACAATATTCACTAATCTTCAGTTAGTGATTTATAATATTCCATTAAACAGTATGTTTATATATATGTGTGTGTGTGTGTAATTTCTGTTCGACTGTTTTTGTCTGTAGAGGGCTGTTTGTGATCGACGATAAGGGCATCCTGCGACAGATCACCATTAATGACCTGCCGGTGGGCCGCTCAGTGGACGAGACCCTCAGGCTGGTCAAGGCCTTCCAGTACACCGACAAGCATGGAGAAGGTGAGTTCAGCATGCTGCTTTTATTATTGGTGCTAACGAACACCATCGCAGAGTCGAGTAGTCTTAACCTGTGTTTTTTCTTCTTCTATTGTTTAATGGGAGACAATAGTCTTATTTGGAGGAATACATGGAGAGCTTCGGTTACAGTGCATTACTGGCTGATAACGGCACTCATAGAACACCCTCTTAGCCAATCACATTGCAGGGTCGGAACTAACTGTGGTATAATATGAAGTATAGAGAGACTCCGCCCATGTAGCTGGACACTCAGGTGTTAAACTCTCTGGACCAAAGTAGCAGGTGTGAAAAGTACATGCGTGCCAAAGCAAGCCATGATGCCCCCACCCCCATGTTTCACAGGATAAGTGAATGGTGTATCAGTCCATTTGTGGTTAGTGGGTTCATCATTTGTCAGCTTTTTCTTTTGTGGTTTGCGGCCCCTTTCATTACTGCTATTTTGGTTTGGGACAAATGGAAACAACTAGACGTCCACCCAACAAACCAAACAAGCATTTTCTTAACTTCTTTATACTTTACTCAACTTCTTCTTTTCATATTCTTTTTTTCTGCAGTCTGCCCTGCTAACTGGGAGCCTGGGAAGGACACCATCATCCCTGGTGTTCAGGAGAGCAAGAAGTACTTCTCCAAGCAGTAACTCTGACTAACACAGAGTAGTCCTGGAGCCCCAGATACTCCGATACAGAGGGGCACTACTGAAGCACTTAACGCTAGTCACTGAGCTCTTGTTAATCTTGGTCACCCTGGTGTCCTTTTTCTGCTGTTTACGAGCCTCAGACAGAGATTCCCAACATTAACACTTCCCCTGCTCCCTGTACCTCCTCTGATGATGCTGTCTGTGAGTCGGTAGTCCCGTGCACTGACATTTTGCCTAGTTTTTGTTCCATTTTCAGTCTTTCTGTTGAACGTTTGGGGAAGGATTTTGTACTTTTTGACCATTTAAAACTTACCATCTGAAGGTGTTAACATTCTGACGTTGTCAAATAAAGAAAATTAAGAAAACACACAAACTTGTATGTGGCTTGGTTCTTTTTAACAATTTGGAAACTGTTTTAAGTGTTCTGGCCACTAGATGGAAGTCTTTCATCAGTTTAAAGGCTCATACATACTATATAATACTAATTAAGAGACCACTTCAGTTTCTGAAGGAGTTTCTCTGATTTTGCTCTTTATAGGTTTATGTTTGAGTAAAATGAACATTGTTGTTTTATTCTATAAACTACAGACAACATTTCTCTCAAATTCCAAATAAAAATATTGTCATTTAGAGCATTTATTTGCAGAAAATGAGCCTTTAGATCTCAAATAATGCAAAGACAAAACAAGTTAATATTCATAAAGATTTAAGAGTTCAGAAATCAATATTTGGTGGAATAACCCTGATTTTTAATCACAGTTTTCATTCAGGCAGTTCAGTTTGGTTTGATGGCTTGTGATCATCCATCTTCCTCTTGATTATATTCCAGAGGTTTTCAATTTGGTAAAATCAAAGAAACCCATCATTTTTAAGTGGTGATGATTTTTTCCAGCACTCTATATGCTCAAAAATTTGGACTCATTCACTATTTTTTTATTTTTATATATATTTTCCTACATTGTAAATGAATAATGAAGTGATCCAGACTATGAAGGAACACATAATGAATCATGTAGCAACTTAAAAAAGTGTTAAACAAACCAAAATACTCTGTGAAGAAGGATTTAGGTGCTCTTATCTGGGGAGCTGTTAACTTGTGTGTTTCTGAGGCTGGTAACTCTGATGAACTTATCCTGTGCAACAGAGAAACTCTTGCTCTTCCTTTCCTTTCACAGATCACAAAGGCTTAGGTACAATTGTCTGATTTCTGTCTGGATCTTTCCATTGTGGCTCTACCTATTGTTTATCCAGATAGTCCACAGTGTATCGTTGCTGTCCAATGAAAAACACTTACCTCCATTTTTGTTGATTTTTAGTTTACTATATAAGTTGAACAGACAAACTGTCCTTTACACTGTGCCAAAATATCATGATGAACGGACTTATAGAAACTCTTCAAAATTACTTCAAATAAACTCTTTTCACATTGACTTCCATTAAAAGTTTACAAAGTTGCTGTTTTGGAGATAAGTGTTTTTCATTGGACAGCGGCGATATAATCTATAGACATTACTTGTTCTATATACAGTATTAGTACCAGATTTGGCCAACACAAAGTAGCATATAGTTGTGATGTGGATCAAAAATTATACATGGTTTTCAAATTTTAATAAAATACAAATTCAATTAAAGGATAACAAGCAAAAGTAATCAGCCTTCTTTGCTCTGAAACCCCAAAATACAGTCCAGTGCAATCAATTTACAGCATCCAGAAGGCACTGAATATGTTAGTAGAGTGCAGCTGTGTGTAATTTAGTCTCAGTATAAATAAAGTGCTTCTGTAAAGTCCTGTAAAGTGGTTTGGTAGAGAACACTAGTGAACAAACAGCATTATGGAGACCAAGAAACTCACCAGACAGGTCAGAGATAAAGCTGTGGAGAAGAAGTTTAAAGCCGGGTTGGGTTATAAAAAAACATAATCCCAAGCTTTGAGCATCCCAAAGAGCACTGTTTAATCAACCCATCATCCAAACATGAAAAAGTATTATATTCTAACACAGCAGACCTACCAAGACATGGCTGTGGTCCACCTAAACTGACAGATCAAGCAAGGAGAGCACTGGTCAGAGAAGCAGCTGAGAAGCGCATGGTCACTTTGGAGGAGCTGCAGAAATCCACAACTCAGGTGGAAGAATTTGTCGACAGGACAACTAAAAGTTGTGCACTCCGGGAATCTGGCCTTTATGGAAGAGTGGCAAGAAGAAAATCTTTGTTGGTGAAAAAAAAGACATAAAAAGTGTTTGTAGTTTGCCACAAGTCATGTAGCAAATCAAAATCACAGCAAATATGTGGAAGAATGTGCTGTCGTCAAATAAGACCAAAGTAGACTTATTGCCTAAATTCTAAGCACTATGTAGCAGGAAGTAACACTGCTCACCACCCCGAACACACCATCCCCACTGTAAAACATGGTGGTGGCAGCATGGAAAGAGTTGATGGGAACATGGATGGAGATAAGTACAGGGAAATCCTGAAAGAAAACCTGTTAGAAGTTGCAAAAGACTTGAAACTGGGAAGGAGATTCACCTTCCAGCAAGACAATGACCCTAAACATACAGCCAGAGCTACAGTGGAATGGTTTAGATCAGGGGTGTCCAATCTACGGCCCAGCGGGCCATTTGCGGCCCGTTTCCTTTTTTGGAGCGGCCCGCGAGGTATTTTAGAAATAGAATGAAAGTTGGCCCGCTGTTAAGCAGGTTTTTATAATGTGAGGGTGCGCATTTCTAGCGCAGAAAAACGGGGCAAAAGAGTCTAAAAGTTGCCGTAATTAAGGAGTTTAATATTAAGAGACATCATGAAAATAAACATTAATTAGAAAAATCTTAGTTTACACAACACTGTCAAAGATAAAGATAGTAAGTCAAGTAAAATGGTGTGTAAATGAAAGTTATCAGGAAAAAATTATTATTTAAAGTGGTATATTTCATTATTTGTTTTATTACGGAGTCTGTGGCCCGTGACTTCAAATATATTTCTCCTTCTGGCCCCCCAACAAAAAAAGTTTGGACACCCCTGGTTTAGATCAAAGCACATATTACATATATGTTAGAATGACCCAGTCAAAGGTCCTAAAGACTTAAATCCTATTGAGCTTCTGTGGCAAAACATGAAAACTGGTGTTCACAGATGCTCTCCATCCAACTTGACTGATCTTAAACTGTTTTGTAAAGAAGAATGGGCATAAATTTCAGTCTCAAGATGCGCAAAGCTCATAGAGATACCACAAAAGAACTGCAGCTGTAACTGCAGCAAAAGGTGGCTCTACTGATATAGTAGTATTGATATAGGGTGGACTTTACCAAGATTAGAATACTTTTGCATGTCACACTTTTCAGATTTTTGTTTCATTTTGTATCATTTTCGTTCCACTTCACAATTATGTGCTACTTTTTGTTTGTTTATCACTTAAAATCTCAATAAAATACATGTAAGTTTGTGGTTGTGATAAAAGGTGACAAAATGTATAAAAAAATTAAAAATAAGCCACTGTACTTGCAAGCCACTGTACATGCATGCCCAAGCAAGCCGTGATGCTCCCACCCCCATGTTTCACAGATAAGTAAATGGATCATCAATCCTTTTGAGCTTAATGGCTTTTGTGGTTTGGAGCCCCTTTCACTACTGCTATTTTGGTCCACTGAACAAACAAAAGAAGCATTTTCTTAACTTCTTTTTTATATTATTCTTCTGCAGTCTTCCCTGATAACTGGACCCCTGGCAAAGACATTATCATCCCTAACGTTGAGGAGAGCAGGAAGTACTTCTCCAAGCAGTAACTCTGTGACTAACACAGAGGAGTCCTGGAGCCCCAGAGACTACGATACAGAGGGACACTACTGGCACTACATTTTGTTTATAACTGTTCTAACTGTTCTGTCCACTAGATGGAAGTCTTTCATAATTTTAAAGGCATAATGGAAAAACAAAAAACAAGTTCATAGTCATAAAGTTTTAAAAGTTCAGAAATCAATATTTAGTGGAATAACCCTGGTCTTTAATCACAGTTTTCATGCATCTTGGCATCATGTTCTCCTCCACCAGTCTTACACACTGCTTTTGGATAACTTCATGCTAATCACTCCTGGTGCAAAAATTCAAGCAGTTCAGTTTGGTTTGATGGCTTGTGATCATCCATCTTCCTCTTGATTATATTCCAGAGGTTTTCAATTTGGTAAAATCATAGAAATTCAATATTTTTGTGATCTCCACACACACCTTCTCATTCAATATTTTTATTATTTTTTTCCCTACATTGTTGAAGAAACACATAATAAAACTAAACCAAAATACTCTGTGAAGAAGCATTTAGATGCTCTTATCTGGGCTGCTGTTAACTTTCAGAGCTTTCTGAGTCTGGTAACTCTGATGAACTAATCCTGTGAAACAGAGGGCTGTGGTCCTGATGAGGGCCAGTTTCATCATAACGTTTTTAATGGTCTTTTGACTCATTCTTTCACTAATGTTTGTAGAAGCAGTCTGCATGTCTAGTTGCTTGGTTTTACACACCTTTACATAACTGTGACCGTGAATGTGATTGGAACCTGAGTAAATACTTTTGTCAATATAGTGTAATTTATATTTAGACTGTTTATTTAGATTATTAGATGTGTTTCCAGACTAGCTCTATCTTTAGAAGTTATTTTTGCTTATTACAGTTCTGTTTGGCTACACAGCCTGGCTGGGCTTCACTTAATAATTCTAGCTTGTCCACAGCTACATAATACCCTTTCATTATGTGTCTCAAACGGGTAACCTGGAATTTCTGCGGGGACAGGGCCTACGTGTTGAGATGATGGGAATTATTATATGAGTTGGAGTGATGTTTGATAGTGGGTGCGGAAAGATGGGACGTTACTCCATGTCTGAAGCTGTTCAGAAGGTACAGTGCCTTGCAAAAGTTTTTGACCCCCTTACACTTTTTAACCCTTTGCCACTTTTAGGGCTTCAAACGTAAAGATATGACCATTCTGGAGGAAAAAAGACCTGAGACTGGAATGGAGCTTTATCTTCCAACAAGACAATGACCCAAAACATAAAGCAAAATCTACAATGGAACGGTTCACAAATAAACATATACAGGTGTTTGAATGACCAAGTCAAAGTCCAGACCTGAATCCAAAAGAGAATCTGTGGAAAGAGCTACAAAAAAAACAACTGCTGTTCACAAACAAACGCTCTCCTTCCAACCTCACTGAGCTTCAGCTGTTTTGCAAGGAAGAATGGGCAAAAATTTCAGTCTCTCTGTGTGCAAAACTGATAGAGATGAACCCCAAGTGACTTGCAGCTGTAATCGCAGCAAAAGGTGGTGCTACAAAGTATTAATGCATTTTTTATATTTAAAAAAAGGTAAAAATATCCAATAAATTTCGTTCCACTTGTTGTTAATTCTTCACAAAAAAATTACAATTTCATGTGTTCATGTTTGAAGACCTAAATGTGGCAAATGGTTGGCTGAAAGGGTTGAGTCAAAGGGGGCTGAATACTTTTGCAAGGCACTGGTTTTAACATTCCTCAAGCCCCACTGTGTGCTACATGTGTACCTGAATGTGTCATAGAAAGCTAATACATATTACCACCCACAGTAAATAGTAATGATTGTATGTATCGTGACCGGCGGCTTCTGGCTCCAATTGTCCGTGCGTACAGACGAGCAACTCTGGCAGAAATCCATGGATCACAACCACAGTCAATGCAGGAGTCAGTTCAGTGTTAAATAGCTTATCCTCATACAGAAATACACTCACATTTATAAAACGCACTACAGACTTAAAAGCAGCTGTTGTTTCAGTACAGAAACAATAGAATCACAGAGGCGTTTAGTGTTTTTGTGGTGGTGAAATCTGCTTTCTCTGCTCTTTTATCTTTATTATTTGTGCTTACCATACCTTTAATTTTACGCAAGCTACGCAGCAAACTTCCCAGAGAAATGAGGTCAGGAAACCACTAAAAAACAGCTTTGTAATCCTATTTATAGAACAACGCAGCTACTTTTTTTTTTTTTTTTTAAAGCTATGCATTTGTACGGAAATAAGCTCGTCAGAAAGTGCGGTAATTTGCGGATGCGACTGTGTAGAGATAATGTCTATTTACTGTATTGTATCTATTGTGACATTACTAATATTTGAAGCATACTCTTAAATTGTTAAGAACACCATTGCATTGGATCTACTGATGATTGTCCATAAGTAGTCAGAAAGTAATTTGCATTGTGAACAAACACTTATTATTTATTAATATCCTATATAACACTATGTACAGTTGTAAGAAAAATATATGAACTCTTTGTTATCATTATGATAAATACACATTAACCACACAGTTAATCCATAAATGTATTTTTTTTTCATCCAAAAATATGCCCACACTTGTGAAACATTTTGTTTATTCTATATGTAGGATTACTAAAGTGGCATTTTTGTGGTTTTGCAACCTTTTTAGTGTTTTTTTCCCAAGTAGCTGATATAAAATTAGAGGCTTTGCATGCGCAGCTGAAAATATGAGATATAAAAGTGGAACAATGGGTTCAAAACCCATTTAAAACAACTGCCATTAAAGCTCATCATCTATTGTTTACTACACTGTTCCAATTGACTGTCATCAGCTCTATATATGTGTATATATGTACAGTTGCAAGAAAAAGTATGTGAACCCTTTGGAATTAGTTGAATTTTTGAATAAATTGGTCTTTAAATGTGTTCTGATCTTCATCTAAGTCACAACAATAGACAAACACAGTCTGCTTAATCTAATACCACAAAAAAAAAAAAAAAAAAATATATATATATATATATATATATATATATATATATATATATATATATATATGTGTGTGTGCGTGTGTATTTTTGCATAGTTTTATTGAACACAACATGTTAACATTTACAGTGCAGGGTGGAAAAAGTAAAAGTATATATATATTTTTTTTTTTGGTGGTATTAGTTGAAGCAGACTATGTGTTTGTCTATTGTTGTGACTTAGATGAAGATCAGAACACATTTAATGACACCATGATTTATGGCAAAGATATATATATATATGAACTGTCATCAGCTGATATATATATATATATATATATATAGCGTTTAGGTCAGCTGATGACAGTCAGTTGGAACAGTGTAATAAACAATAGATGATGTCACAATTTCACAATACAACAGCTACACAGCTTTAATGGCAGTTGTTTTAAATAGAAAAGTGTTGTTTTTGTGGCTTTTGAACCCATTTTTCCATTCTTCTATCTCGTATCTTCATCTGTGCTTGCAAGAGCTCTAATTTTAAATAAACTACTGGAAAAAAAAACACTAAAAAAAAGGTTGAAAACCTACAAAAATGCCACTATAGTAATCCTACATATAGAAGAAACAAAATATTATACTTATAAGTGTGGGCATATTTTTGGATGAAAAAAAGACAGATCAATTATTTATGGATTGACTGTGTGGTTAATGTGTATTTAGCATAATGATAACAATGTATAGTGCATAATGTTTTATATGCAGCACTTACATACAAATACAAATAGCTCAAAGTAATGTAAGGGTGTGCTGTATGTGACATCATCTGTTGTTCTCTACAGCTATTATGCTGTGCTTTTCTGTAGGTGACCTATAATCAATGATGTCACTATGAAGTCAGCTGTTTTAACGTTTATCACAAAAGGATTTGCTGTTCATGCCATGCAGATACTTGGTACAATTGCCTGTTTGCCCCCCTAGATATTGTCTTTGCCTCTCTTTCAAGCGTAAAACAAGCAACAGCTACTCAGCTATTACCCCTGAGTGTGAAATTACCACATTTTTATTGATGATATATCCTTGCTTATTTCTGATTGGAGCTTTTTAAAAATGTCAGACTATATATATATATATATATATATATATATATATATATATATATATACGGTACAGCAGTCAGGAAAACTACCTTATTTACTGTTTTATTTGACAGAATTAGTATTATTTTGTTCTTTTAAAAGATTAACTGGTTTCTCAGTCTGTGTCTATGTACTTTTGTCATCTTTGATTTAAAGTTTTAAAGCTGTATTAAAGCTTTTCATGAAACAGAGTTCTCAAATACTCTGGTAGGGGGGGGGGGGGGGGGGGGGGTTACTGCCCCGCAACCAAGCAAAACAGTCCAGAACTGGGGGGTTAATTACTACACAGGGTTATATAGACTGGATAAATGGATAAACAACAGATGATGTCACAATGGAGAGAAAGAGAGCTTTAAAGGCTGCCGTTTTCTTCAGAGTAAATCATTAGGAAAGTGTTGTTTTTGTGGGTTTTGAACCCGTTCCTCCACTCTTTTATCTCCGATCTTCATCTGTGCTTGCGACGGCTCTAATTTTATGCCAGCTACTTGGAAATCCTTGGCCTGTGTTCTTATTTTTATCGCTAGATTTTATTTTCGCTGAAACTGTTTTGGGAAGTTGAGAGTGTGTGTGTGTGGGGAGGCGGGGAAATTCCCGGCTGAGCTACTGAAGCTCGACCCATTCACACACACACACACACACACATTCACCCCATTCACTCGCACGTCACTTCAAAGGGGAAATAATGAAGAAAAAAATAAAGCGTAAAGCCAAAAAAAAAGCATGTGGGCGGGGGTTCCCGGCACTGCTGTCCTCAGTGACGCACGTGCTCAGTATCTGCCCTTATTTGGGCTCTACGTCAGCGGGAAACTGCCCCAACGTGGGCACGTCGCGAGCGTAAATGCTGCCCACGTGAACACGCACAACCAATGCGTTGTTTTTTAGGGATTTTTTTATAGCTTTTTTTTGTTTTTCTATATTTTTAAATGACCAACTCATTTAAGTGACAACTCAAAACCATTTGAATGAATGTTTTAAAGGATTTTACTTAAATACGAAAAGAAAAATCAACAAAAAATGAAAAAATGAATTTTTTTTCTACAGTTTACAGTTCAGTCCAGCTCAACCAGACACACACACGTACACATATACTACACACAGACTTATACAGTGACAATAACTTACTGCAATGTATTCATAGGATATCACTCACATAAAAATAATGTGAATCAGGTCATATTTTAGGGTCTTTTTCTTGCTTCCTTTTCTTTTTAAATAAAAAAAAGCCCCTCCCACCTTGTTGTGTGCATTTTTTGTTCCCATTTCATTTCACAGGGAAGTACCTCACAAACAAAAAGTATGTTTTTGTTTTTAAAAGTAAGGAAGGAAATGCTTTAAAACAGTAAAACAAAAGAGAGCAACACAAAATTAAAAGTAAAACAAGTTTTCTACAAGAAAACAACAATTAACAAAATGCATGAAATGCTCAGTGCTGCAGGACTGGTTGCATTCAAAAAATGCATCATTATTTTTTTTCGTGTGTGTTTTTTTGCATTGTATGGCATTCTCTCTCTCAATCACACAGACACACACACAGACACACACACACAACCTACTTTTTTGTTTTATAGTGAATAAAACTTTTAAATCTTAGGTGTGTGCAGCCCATTCCCCAACATACACAAACAAACACACAAATACACACTCAAACATACTTTTTAAAGGTGCAATATACAGTATTTCTTTACAGCTATGATTCCTTTTTTCTGTTTTAAAGCTCACGAAGTTGCTAATATGCAATATTTAGTGATTTATAATGTTGTGTAATAATAATTTTGAGTTCATTAGAGTTCAGTGCATGTGTTGTCAAGAAAAAACTATATATTGCACCTTTAAAGTTGGTTTAAAGCTTCTCAATACATTCAAACACACACAGAGTTTGTAAAGTCATCATTTCACTTAGAGCAAGTTTTGACCCGTCCCTCCCAATGTACATACACACACACACACACACACTGTCCATGTCAGTATGCACTTATGTCCATTATCAACACACACTGTCCAGTACTTTTTTTTTTCACCCATGTTGTGTTGGGTTGTATGCATCTTAAGTGTGAGCATCCTCGCAACACACACACACACTTAAACACAGACTGTCCATTTCAGAGTGCATTGTCCTGTATCAATAAAACACTGTCCAGTACTCCCGTACTACTTTATCAGTACCGTATCAGTACCTTATCAGCATCGTCAGTACGTCTTAATCTTGGGGGCCAGCATCAGTTGGCACCCGCTGCTGACGTGCGTCATGACCTTCTGCTTGAGCTGCGCCACTTGCTCGCGCAGCAGCGAGGCGGCGCTCGAGAGCCCGGCGTTGTCCGTCTTCAGCACCTTCACCTTGTCCTCCAGGCGCGAGATGCGCTCCAGCTTGCGCTTCCTGCACTTGGTGGCCGCCAGGCGGTTGCGTAGCCGCTTGCGCTCAGCCTTCATGCGCTCCTGGTCCTCCAGGTCCACGGGCGACGTGGGCGGCGAGCTGTCCCCTTGCAGGTCTGGCACGGTCTGGGGCTCCTCTTTGAGGCCGGCTAGTCTGGCGGCGTGCTGGAAGTGATGGCTGGGAGGTTGGTGGTGGCTGTGGTGGTTGTTGTGGGGGTTGTGCTGGTGGTGGTGCTGATGATGCTGAAGATGGTGGTGGTGGTGGTATTGAGGCAGGTAGCTGATGGTTGCAGTGGGGTAGCCGCTGGCTGCCGGTGGAAGGCCAGAGACGTTAGTGTTTGGATGGCAGCTGCTGAGAGTGGCGTACACTGGAGTGTCCGGGAAGACACTGGAGGCGGCACTGGCGCATGAGGAGGCACCACCTGTGGCTGTGGTGGCTGCAGTGGCAGCGGCGGCTCCTCCGAGTGCCACGTTGGGTGGGGGGACGTGGTTCATCTTGTGAAGCTCGTCTAGAGCCTTGACGAAGCCGTCGGCGAAGCCTTCTTGGTCTTCGGCAATGGTGCGAGCGTACAATTGGTGGTGATGCTGATGCTGGAGTGGTACCCCTCCAGGGCCGGCGCCAGCACTGGCACCGGTACTCGGGCTGGTGATCACACCACCCACAACTCCTCCGCCTCCTCCAGAACCACCGATGAGCCTCTCCAGCTCGGACGAGGCGAGCTTGAGCGATGCCGCGTCCCCTGCTCCAGCGGCAGCCCCGTAGAAGTCGCTTTCCCCCCTCAGGCACTTGAGGCTCCGGTACTGCTCAGCGAAGCCCGCCGTCATGTTCTGCTTGAGGAGCTTGTAGTCGTGCAGAGCAGCGTCTGGATGGCCATAAGCAGAGAGAAACGAGTCGTCATGATAAAACGGTTGCTCCATTTTTCTGATGTTGCTGTGGTTGCTGCTGGTGGTACTGCTGATGTTGTTTTCATAAGTTATATATTAATTATTTGATAGGTAGGTAGGTTAGACACCATACACCCACACCTAACTACATATACACACACCTAAACATCCACCTTCCTTTTACATTAAAGCTGTGTGTAAAGGGATTTTAACGTAAACAGCTAAACTACAGAAAAAGCAAGACTACAAAAAACAAGGCTAGAGTCCAAACATCTGGAAATAGTCCCAAAAAAAACAGTTCAAAAACGGGTTTCTTTTACTGTACCAAGTCGACAGCTGTCTCAGAGCGCAGTCCAGAACTTCGTGACACTCCTCCACACTCTTTCACACTCCTCCTTCCCCGAAAAAATTACTTCTTCGCTTCTAAATCGCCTCTATATAAACACAAATTCAATCCTTCACTCCTCGCCTCTCGCAGCTCTGCTCTCAACAGAATGCGCTCCGGCGTGAACGCCCCCTTTTATAAGTTGTGGAGAGCACGCGCGCAGGAGAGCGAGTCCGCCGCGATTGGCCCGCAACTTTCCTCGCGCGCCTCGCCCCGCCCCCCTCCGTTCACGTCGTTGCCAGGAAACCCCTGACAGACTGTAAAAAAACAGGACCCGCGTCGTCGTGTTTCCACAGCCGCGGCGCAAAAACAGCGCGTTTAAAAAGCCGCACTCTCTCTTTCTCTCTCTCACACACACTTTCAGCTAACTTTCCCCCGGGCTGGAGGAATAAAACAACAACAACAACACACACAACAGAGAGTACAGGCGCGGGGAGGAGCGGAAACAGGAGAAATATCAGAGAGCAGATAGCTAAAGAGCTAAAAACAGTACAGAGAAAAAGGGTGAGCTAAGTGTAGCAACAAAACACAGCTGAAATATAATACACATAAGCTAACCAGCAATGTAACAAGTCTCTCTCAGCCACACAGATAGATAAACAAAGATACAGTCTATCTATCTATCTATCTATCTATCTATCTATCTATCTATCTATCTATCTATCTATCTATCTATCTATCTATCTATCTGTTTGAGTGTCTGTCTATCTATCTATCTATCTATCTATCTATCTATCTATCTATCTATCTATCTATCTATCTATCTATCTGTCTGTCTATCTGTTTGAGTATCTGTCAATCTGCTCGTGTAAATGTCTGTTCATCCCCCCCTCTCTCTATCAATCAGTCAGTCTATCTATCTATCTATCTATCTATCTATCTATCTATCTATCTATCTATCTATCTATCTATCTATCTGTCTGTCTGTCTGTCTGTCTGTCTGTCTGTCTGTGTATCTGCCTGTCTGATTATCTGTTTGTGCATCTGTCTCTCTGTCTGTATGTTTACTGATCAGTTTGTGTAACTACCTTTCTGTCTGTCTGTCTGTGTTTCAGTCTATCTGTCTACATATCTATCTGTTTGTGTATCTGTCTGTCTGATAATCTCTTGTGCTTATGTCTATCTTTATGTTTATCTGTTTGAGTATTTAACTGTCGGTCTGTGTGTCTATCCATCAGTTTGTCTAACTGTCTTATTACCTGTTTCTGATAATCAATGAACCAACAATTTAATCTATTTATCTATCTATCTGTCTGTCTGTCTGTCTTGTCCGTCGATCAATTTGTTTAACTGTCTGTCTGCCTGTTTCTGTAAATCAATCAAACAATAATTTAATATATATACCTATCTATCTGTCTATTTCATCTGCCTGTCTCTGTTTGTCTGTTAATCAATCAATCAAGACAATGTCTGTCTATCTGTTTGAGTATCTGTCTGTCGTCTATCAATCTCTTTTTGTCACTCTCTGTTGGTCTGCCTTTCTCTGTGAATCAATCAATCAATCAATCAAACAGTCTGTTACAGTATGTTAAAGTAACCATACACTCTATGTCCGAATGTTTGTAGACACCCCATTGTAATAAATACATTAATGCATTAAATTTAAAGAGAAGTATTGCTAATAGATTAGGACTTTCTTGAGCAAATATAAGCCTAAACCTATTCACACAGAAAGAGGGGTGTACAATAGAGTCTGTCTGTAAATCTGTCTGTCTGTCTATCAATCTGTCTAAACAAACAACACCTGGGCTTCTGCAGGGCTTTGACCCAACACCTGTTTGGAGGTGAAATGACATCACTGTCTGTTTTAATAAGTACGGTAATGTGAGGTGAATCAGCACAGACAGGCCATATCCACACCCACAGCCAGGAACAGCACGCGTCACCTCTCACCCATTTCCTCAGGTAGGCAGTGTGTGTGTGTGCGTGAGTGTGTGTGTGTGTGTGTGTTAGTTATGCATGGTGGTTACTCTTCAGGAAAGGAAACAAACCCACACCATCTACATCACATACAGACTTTATGGAGGCCTTGTAGACATAGGATACCACTTACAACTTTACTACTGTACACAACACAAGCCTTATGTTCACCATGACCAGAAGAAGCTCCGCCCACTTCTCTACTACAATACAGAGTTACTATATTCACTAATACCACTTACAACTTTACTACTGTACACAACCCAAGCCTTATGTTCACCATGACCAGAAGAAGCTCCGCCCACTTCTCTACTACAATACAGAGTTACTATATTCACTAATACCACTTACAACTTTACTACTGTACACAACACAAGCCTTATGTTCACCATGACCAGAAGAAGCTCCGCCCACTTCTCTACTACAATAGAGTTACTATATTCACTAATACCACTTACAACTTTACTACTGTACACAACAGAAGCCTTATGTTCACCATGACCAGAAGAAGCTCCGCCCACTTCTCTACTACAATACAGAGTTACTATATTCACTAATACCACTTACAACTTTACTACTGTACACAACACAAGCATTATGTTCACCATGACCAGAAGCTCCGCCCACTTCTCTACAATACAGAGTTACTATATTTACTAATACCACTTGCAGATTGATCTCCATCATTTTGCACACCTTAAAACGTATTTACAGGATGAATGGGTGAAAATAACCCCATGAAACACTTCATTACTTGGTATCCTCAATCCCAAAAAGTAATTTTAAGTGTTGTGAGAAGGAATAAAAAACATTTCAAATGGGTAAATGTTTTAAATCCCAACTTTTTTGGAATGAGTTTCAGGCCTGAAATGCAGGAATGGATGTATATTAGTTAATTAGACAAAATTCAAATACAAATATCAAAAGTACTTTGTACTTTGTAAGTTTGTAAAGTGACTGTGGGCCTGTAGCGTTATGAAGGACAAGGGCACTCTGCTGCTTTGCCAGCTCAGCACTTCTTGGCCGACTCCTCTGGCTAACTTATCAGAGTGACTGACTGAGTTATGATGATACGTGTTGACCGCAACCCTCTCACGCCTTCAGTTCAAATCAGGCAGGGGCTCACGGCCCAAATCACATTGGATTGTTTATTCTGATCTCATGGAGAAACACAGCTGGCCCACATAGTCATATCAAGCAGCCTATCTTCAGAAGGTAGCAGCTTATTGCTTATATCTTTAGTAATTCATAAGTGAGGTAATGGTGTGAACAATAGTCATAGTTAAATGTTTAGTTGTGATCTAATAGTATCTGATTGGTTATTAGTATAATATATAAAGTATTAAAAAAGGAAATACAAATGGAACATACTATATTACATTACATTACATTACATTACATTTGGCAGACGCTTTTGTCCAAAGCGACTTACAATAGTCAAGTACAATGTATATATATATATATATATATATATATATATATATATATATATATATATATATAGTATGTTCCATTTATATTTCTTGAACAATATACATTTACGAGAAAATAAATGTCACATTTCAAAAATGTCACAAATTAATATGTTTAAAATTTTTCTTCTTCTTTTAAATAAAGTATTTTAAATAAAAGACGAGGTATGCAGTTTTGGAACTTTATACATTAATATTTAACCAATATTATGGTTTAGGTCCTAGTTACTGTAAAACTTTTTTTAATGCTTTATATTATATATATATATATATATATATATATATATATATATATATATATATATATATATATATATATATATATATATGTATAGGGCTATAAGGGCTTAAACAATAAAATAAATGGTTTTGTCCAAATATTTTTTCAGTATCTGCAAAATTTCTATGTAAATTCCAAAACTTATTATATATATATATATATATATATATATATATATATATATATATATATATATATATATATATATATATATATATTAATCATAATGTTTACCTCATGGTTCATTAAAATAAGCCACAGTGTTAATCTCTCAGTTTTTCCAAAATTCCAGTTTGGAAGCTAATCATCTAATAATCCAGCAAATTATTCATTTCTTCTTAAACAAAACAAAGAACACTATTACAAATAAATAAATCAATCAAATACATTTTATACATTTAATTAAAATGTATTTACATTACAAGCAACTAAATAGTCATCTATTTACAAGCAAAACTAACTACACTGTTAAAAAATCAGGCATTTAACTATATTAATTTACTCATATTCATATTACAATTACAATATACTGTTTATTGAAACTTGTATGAATAAAATAAAAATAATTTTAAACAGTTTTTGGATGCCAGTTTGAACCAAACTAACCATAAATTTTACATTTTCTGTAATTTCACACAAAATTACTTTTGTTACACTGATTTATCACTGTCAGATCATGAAAATGCCAGCAAATATTTGTAAAAAAAAAAAAAAAAAAAAGAGATTTTCTAGCACCCCTGCTGCCACGAAAGTATTATTTTTAGTCTTAAGCTAATATGACTAAACAAATGTTAACTCCTTAGACCTCCTTCTTAAGCCCACACCTGAAAAGTGAAAACATTTAGAACTACTATCCCTACTGTCGTAACAAACAACAACTTCATAGGCCTTAAAATAGAGCCCTGTGGGACTCCACAAGATTAAACAATGCTAAACCAAACAGTTTAACCAAACTAAAAAAAATTCAGAGTGCAAGTTCTCCTTCAGGATTCATGACTTAATAAAATAAATAATAAGCTGTGGTTTAAGATACTAAAGTCACCTATAACCAATAAAATAAGGCCACCTCATTCAGCGAAACAGGATTGGTGGGATTCCTCGCACTTGATAGCGCAGATATTTATACGAGCCCCATATTGCTTAGTCTGCCACGGTGATGACTAATCTCTGTGTTCTTTTCTATTTTTTTTTTCTTCTTCTTTAAATGTTGACGCAGTGCCATGTGCTTCTTCATGAATGGGACGAGTCATAGTGAAACAGAGAGAGAGCGAGAAAGAGAGAGAGAGCAACTGTAAGAGTGCGGTAGCATTATAGAAAAACAGTGGCTTCTTTGATATCTCAGAATCAAAATATGTGCCCAGGAAACTGTTTAGTGTGGCAGATTGAGCGCTAAAAATAGCACGGAAGCCGCAGACGAGCGACGGTTCTTTCCGTTTTTTTTTTTATGTTTGCGATCCACAGATTTAAGTGTGGCTTTTTTTTTATTTTAAATGTTATTATCTGTACTTGGCCTCTGACCTTTCTTGCAGTTCCCATCAGTGCTGTTCATATCCTGCAGTATTTACATTTACTATATATAGCATATACAAGTGCATCCCAAATAATTAGAATATCATTGAAAAGTGACTTTATTTCAGTAATTTGGTTTAAAATGTGAAATTCATATATTATATAGATGTATTACACACAGAGAGATCTATTTTATAAGTTTTTTTTATTGTTTTATTGTTGATGATTGATTATGGCTTACAGCCAATGAGAACCCAAAAAATCAGTGTCTCAGAAAACTAAAAGAAAAGAACCATCACTGATCATCAGTAAATTTTACATTTTATTTGTAAATCAAGAGACCAGAGTCTGGAGGAAGAGTGGAGAGACACACAGTCCAAACTGCTTGAGGTCTAGTGTGAAGTTTCCACCAATCAGTGATGGTTTGGAGAGACATGTCATCTGCTGGTGTTGATCCACTGTGTTTTATTATCAAGTCTAAAGTCAGTGCAGTTTTGTTTTCCCACAAAATCTTACAGCACTTCATGCTCCCCTCTGCTGCTGACAACTTTTATGAAGATGTGGATTTAATTTTCCAGCAGGAATTGGCACACTGACCACACTGCCAGGAGTACCACTTTTTGGGTTTTCATTGGCTGTAAGCCATAATCTTCAACAATAAATAAAATAAATGCTTACAAAAAATAGATCACTCTGTGTTTAATACATCTATAAAATATATGAGTTTCGCATTTTCAACTGAATTACTGAAATAAAGCAACTTTTCAATTATATTCAGTTTTTTTGAGATGCACACACACACCTACAGTATGTCGTATTCCTGTAGAGAAGAGCCACCCTGCTTAAAGCCAGGCATGGGCTGGATGGGTATAAACAAAGTCCTTAAAGGCTAATCAGTTCACTCTGTGGTAATCTTTGCAATATAACTAGATGCTTATTTACAGTCAGGCAAGACCAGCCTTTCACCTGGTTGAATAGGAAGAGATCAAAATACTGGAAACTAAACATCAGATTAACATTTCAGAAGCATATTTTAAATCACTGATCAACTTGTTGTATGATAACCGATTGGCTTGTTATGGCTACTGCGCCTGCACAGATCTCCACAGCCATTAGGGGCTTCCCAACTACTACATGTACTCTCCTCCTCTTTCATACTGTGGCCTCCTAATAAATAAGGTCTCCATCTCAAGGCTGTGTGCAATGCCATGGTAATATAAACCTAATGTAAAATGTGCACGTTTATTTGAAGATTATGATCACGCCCACACAGTTCTCAGAGAAGCCGGTTTTGGGTTTTCTATTTGAACTGTGCTGAATGCTTCATATAATATGCATGTTTAGGATTAAACAAATAAATAAACGTATAAAAATGTGTTTCCAAAGATTTTAAGGTTCCAATTGTATATCCTCAAACCCTCAAAGTGTAAAAGCGATCCTTCGGTTCCTAATGCATTCCTAATAATAAAGCATTATCTAAGCTGATGCCATTGAAAAACTATTATTGTAAATGTGTACTGCAGGTGTAATGAACTTTAGAGCACCTCCATCTATTTCACATAAACATGACAGGTTCTCTTAAACACTAACTCAATACTTCCAAGCCAAGAACTTCTGAGGAACCTCTCTTTTAATAGAGAGAATATCAAAGAAAGCTCTAGTCCAAAGGATCATGAGGTTGACTGTCGTCCTCATGATATGAGTCTCCTCCGCCAGGTCATTCTGCACCGTCTGTCCTGCCCACTCGTTTCACGTCTGCCATTTACCAGTTCACAGCAGCCAATCCACATCAAAGAGGATTACCCAGAAGTGTGTGTCTTCTGCGTGCGTGTAGACGTGAGGATTGGGTGTGTTTACTTACTGTTTAGAGTGTGGACTTACGGAAAATGGACAAAAGTATTTAGAACACCTGGTTGTTTTTTATTTCTTATGAAATCAAGGGCATTAAAAGTAGTTTAGCCTGCTTTTGTTGGAGTAACTATCTCTACTATACATGAGTGCTGGGTGGTATACCGGTTCATTCGGTATACCGCGGGGTAAACTTGAACCGGTATGCATTTCTCTCATACCGCCATGCCGCTAGATGGCGCTGTGGAGCGCCGTGCGGAACAGCAAAAAAGAGAGTCAAAAAAGAGAGTCAAATGCTGATCTAGCTCCGTCCTGCAGAGAAATCTGAACAGCTCCTGCTGCTGTTTCTACTGTATGAGTGTTTTTATCCCAGTAAAATAGATTAATAGATTAACTACAGCCCTTTAAATATATTAATACTGTAGCTTAAAGGATGATTTGAATGCATTTGTTAACTGGAGAAAGAAGGGAATTGTAGCTGATTTAAATACTGTAATGCCTCTAATGACTTCAGGAATAACATATAAGTTAGTAAATTGATATTAAACTTGTATCTATCTAACTTGTGCAATAGAGCTTTTGAGAAATATCTCTTTGAATACTTAAACATTGAGTATTATAGGTTTGTTTGTAATGTTTACTTAACTATTTATTCAAATATTTAATTTTGTAAAGAGAGCTGTGTGGTAAATTTGTTAGCGTATCTATTTTTAAGGTCTATCGTTTACATTCTTTAGCTATTTTTCTGACAATAAAGTCTGATTTCTTCATATATTGTGTAATTTTGTGGGACAAAGTAAACCCAATACTAATCAAAGCCTTAATTTAAAGCCTTAGTGTTTATATTATTTCTACTCCTAACAGTACAGTAACTCACAACCCTATATTAAAGCCCAGTCATGCAAAAAATAATACTAAATATACTGTGATATACTGTGAAACCATCAGAATTGAAGACTGTATAATAGATTTTGGATTTGCAGCATTGCTGTGAGGATTTGATTGCATTCAGCAAGATTCAGACAAGAGCAAGTTAGTGAGGTCAGGATGTTGGATGATCAGCACATTATCCCAATTTATTCCTAACTCATCCCAATCCCAAAACACACTGTTCCAACCCACTACTCAATGGTGGTCTCAATGCTGGGAGATTTTACACCCTTCTTGCTAGCCCACTCCTGTCATTAGACATCATGCCGATATGTTAATCTAGGCAGCACATCTCTACAGGGACTAGACAAACTGTTCCTTTGCACAGTTTTAGCAATGGATTCACCTTAAAATAGCTGAATAACACATCTATTAGAAGGGGTGTCCTCAAACATTTGGACATATAGTGTATGCTGGCCGCTCATACAAGCGATTTTGTCATTTTTGTGAACAGAAGTGTAATCGGCAGTGACGTGTCGGGGTTTAGGGCTTCAGAGAAGGTAGGCCTGTGGCATGAGGCACAGAAAAAAACGAAAAAAGCAGAGAAAAATTGTGTGTGTGTGTAAGTGTGTGTGTGTATGTGTGTGTAGTTGGGGGAAGTGACTGTGCATGCCACGGGCGCATTCAGTCACGCCGATGAACACACACGGCCTGTAGGAGGGCCGTGAGACAAACACTTAAACCAGTTCACCAACCATTAGCGCATCAATGCGAGCGAGCAAGCGCGCGAAAGAGAGAGAGAGAGAGAGGCCTTAAAAGATAGAAACTACTCTAAAAAAAGAGAGAAATGAACACATTTTTAAGGAAAATGGATAAAATATATTCACCATATGTCCAAAGGATTGTGGACACTCCTTTAAATAAATACATTTAGCTGCTATTAAGTTTCACCCTCTGACTACTGACACAGATGTGCAAAGGCACTCACACAGCTTGTCCAATAGAACACTCACTAAAGCTATGTTCAGACTGCCCACTCAAATCAGATTTTTTTTGACATCTAGATTGTGTCCAGATAGCCCAGAAATCAGATTTATAAAGACGTAATTAACTTTTAGCCTCTGGTCAGCATTTTCTTCATTCCAAAATTGGACTAGCATTAGCTTTTAGCCTCTAGTCAGTCATTCTTCTTTATTTGTTAGGTGTAGAGTTAGCTTTTAGCATCCAGTCAGTCTTTCTTTCTTATCTGTTGAGTTTAGAGTAACTTTTAGCATCCAGTCAGTCTTTCTTTCTTATCTGTTGAGTTTAGAGTAACTTTTAGCATCCAGTCAGTCTTTCTTTCTTATCTGTTGAGTTTAGAGTAACTTTTAGCATCCAGTCAATGTTTCTTCTTTATCTGTTGAGTCTAAAGTTAGCTTTTAGCACCCAGTCAGTCTTTTTTTCTTATTTGTTGAGTCGAGAGTTAGCTTTTAGCATCCAGTCAGCCTTTCTTTCTTATCTGTCGAGTCTAGAGTTAGCTTTTAGCATCCAGTCAGTCTCTCTTCTTTATCTGTTGAGTTTAGAGTTAGCTTTTAGCATACAGTCAGCCATTCTTCATTATCGTTTGAGTGTAGAGTTAGCTTTTAGCCTTCAGTCAGTCTCTCTTCTTTATCTGTTGAGTCTAGAGTTAGCTTTTAGCAAACAATCAGCCTTTTTCCCTTCTGAAGTTAGTTCAGTGTTAGCTTTTAGCCTTCAATTAGCCTTTTCCAATTAACCTTTTTATCTCTGTCATTTCTGTTTTTATTCTCTGTTCAGCATTTTTTCCCTTTCAAGATCCAGTCAGCCATTCTTCATTATCTGTTGAGTCTAGATTTAGCTTTTCGCATTCAGTCAGCCCTTTTTCCAACTTAGGTCTATCTTTTGATAGCTTTTAGCCTCTGGTAAACATTTCTCCCTGTCAGGATGGGACTAAGCATTAGCATTTAGCCTCCAATCAGCCTTTCTTTCTTATCTGTTGAGTGTAGAGTTAGTTTTTAGCATACAGTCAGTTATTCTTCATTATCGTTTGAGTGTAGAGTTAGCTTTTAGCCTTCAGTCAGTCTTTCTTCCTGATCTGTTGAGTCTAAAGTTAGCTTTTAGCATCCAGTCAGTCTCTCTTCTTTATCTGTTGAGTCTAGAGTTAGCTTTTAGCAAACAATCAGCCTTTTTCCCTTCTGAAGTTAGTTTAGTGTCAGCTTTTAGCTTTCAATTAGCCTTTTCCAAGTAACCTTTTTTATCTCTGTCATTTCTGTTTTTATTCTCTGTTCAGCATTTTCTCCCTTCCAAGATTGGACTAGCCTTAGCTTTTAGCATCCAGTCAGCCATTCTTCATTATCTGTTGAGTCTAGATTTAGCTTTTAGCATTCAGTCAGACTTTTTTTTCCAACTCAGGTCTACCTTTTGATAGCTTTTAGCCTCTGGTAAGCATTTTCTCCCTTTCAGGATTGGACTAAGCATTAACATTTAGCCTCCAATTAGCCATTCTTCCTTATCTGTTGAGTGTATAGTTACTTTTTAGCCTCCAGTCAGCCATTCTTCCTTATCTGTTGAGTGTAGAGTTAGCTTTTAGCCTTCAGTCAGTCTTTCTTCCTGATCTGTTGAGTCTAGAGTTAGTTTTTAGCCTCCAGTCAGCCATTCTTCCTTATCTGTTGAGTCTAAAGTTAGCATTTACCCTCCAATTAGCCTTTTTCAATTAACCTTTTTTCATCTCTGGTTGTTCTACTATTAGCATTTATCCTTCTGTCAATCTTTCGAATCTGGTCAGCCTATCATTAGCCTCTGGCCTCAGGTCATCATGCTCTCTCTTCTCTGCATTCTTCCTTATCTGGTCAGTGTAGTGCCTTCAGTCAGTTGGGCATCATGCCCAAAGTTGGCATGGTGCATGCTACAGTTCATCATGTATTGCAGATTAGGAATGTTTTTGTTTTACAGCAACATTTAGGTTATTGTATTAATGTGGTATATATGTAAATGTTATCTGCAGTGGTCAGTTCAAATAATATAATTTGTCCTTATTTTCCCAGACATTTTATACAATTTATAAATCCTAGCTGGATTATTTTTTAATAAACCCCAAATACATTTGGAATATATTTGAAAAATGTATGGGAGGATGTCTGGTCACCCAGGCAAAAATTAATTCGTATCTCTTCCTAAATAGAGAATAGGAAAACACATGGGCTAGAAATAGACATGCACATTTTAAAGAGGTTTCTGCAACTTAAAAGCAAATGGCGTGCTTTAACGTGAGGCTAATTTCAGCTGAATTTAACTGAACTGAGAGGTAGAGAGAGAGAAAAAAGGAAGCGTTCTTTGTCAACATAGAGAAAAGAGAGACTGAACCAGACACTTCCACTCTCAGAATCAGAACCTGTTGTCACGCAAAGCTAAACATTTCTAAACACGGCACTGAGATTGATTTTTTATACAGGCCGGTAACTGTAGGGTAAGTCATCCTGCAGTCCTGATGGGCCACAGAGGTTAAATTTGTTAATATCTTAGTAAATATTGATACATAAACATTTACCCATTCACTGAGACTGATAAACATCCTTAAGTGCGGATATTGTTAAGGGATCTCCTTTTCATATTCATATTCATCTTTTTTGCAAAGAATTAGTATTTCAATGCTAATATCAAAAGAGTGTATAAATATATAATAAATACACTCATTATTTAATTTAGCTAGATGACAATATCTATTTATATACTGTCTATAACCCCCAGTTACTTACACTCACTGTCAGTGTGTAGTCTTTCCCTAATGCCACCTTAAGTAAACTTGTTGATCATATACAGCATTATGGTCCTTATATTGTAGGCTGTAAAACTAAACGTAATTTTCTGAGTTGCTAACAATGAAAATGTAAAGCCGTTTGCTATGCTGTATTTTACTGTACTGTATTTTTTTCAAATCCAGTAATTAAAATCTATATTATAGATAAATAAAATAATAATAGAGATTTTTCTTTTAATTTTTAATTTATTTATTGTATTTATTTATTATTACTTTTATTTATTTATTTTTATCCTAATGTTTTATATTTTCATACTTGTTCATAGTAACATTATTCATTTAATAATTTCTTATCATTCTTAACATTTTACTTTACTTTTACTATTATCTTTTTATATTTAATAATTCTTTTACTTTTTATGTATCAAATTTGTTTTTTATGGTATTTTAGAATGTTCTGTTTTACATATAAATTTTATTTATATATCTTAAATGTTGATTTAAAATTAGTACTTCTTTTATATGTTTTATTATTATTTACTGTTTTATTTCTTATTATTTTCTAATTTATTATAAAATGTTTTCAATCCCTTTAATGTTGTAAATGCTCGGCAACATTGTAAATGAGGGTCACCCTCAGTGTTTTTCCCGAGTAAAAAATAAAGATTGTTTGATTGAGATTAAATCACAAATTTCAAACTTTTACTCAATTGCTGCCATTAACTTAATCAATCCTAAAACTGAACCCTGTGGCATCCTACAAACTTAGTTTTAAACTAAAATGGTTGCCAAATAATCTATAACGGTTTCTACATTAGGACTAATATCGGATTGAAGCTAGAGTTCAGTGTGATCTTAAAGATGACCTCTAACTCTAGCTGGAGTGGTGAGTTCTGGAGGAGCCCGTGGAGAAAGTGTCGTAAGACACTGAAGGACAAAAACAAGATGCTGCCCAGAGCACAACTGGCGTACACAGTGATTCTGACAGCCAACCGCACACACGCTCCTCACTCCACTCCCTCCCAGCGAAAGCCTCTTACCCAGCATTTAACTGCTGGCCAGCGCGGCCAAACGGGCCGGACAGAATCTCAGCGAGCCCACTTGGGCAAGGTTAGCATTAGCATGCTAATCAGTGACCCATGAGAGCCCCCTAGGTGCGGTGAGTCAGGTAAGGAGTGACTCTGTCTCAGAGGCCCATTGGCAAGGAGAGCAAACGGGACGACACATTAGAGGGACGGAACGGATAGAGGAAGAAAGACGGATGGTTAGTCATACAGACGGAAAGTCTTCAGGCTTTGAAGTTTATTAAAGTTAAAAAAATGTGAGGACAGAATAATGGACAGATTTGAATTGACTAAATTGGAAGAGTATTTATTTTTCACGTTTATTAGTTATAAGTGGCAGTCCGTGCTATTTAGTTTCTATACTGCAAGCAGAAGCATTTCTGAGTGGAGAAGAATATGGATAAAATATTGTGTTTAATGGTACCAGTGTGCTGAAATGACCACCCCTGCTAAGCCTGCTAATATATTCATTCTAAAAACTGGGGTGTCGGGTCGTTTCTCATGGTTCGTGGAGTTCTTCTGGCCACATCACTCGTCTTTACGTACTTACGTCACATGTACAGCCTCTAAAAGAGGATCTGGCTCAGTTTTACTGAACGCGAGCGGCTGGTAGAGCATTGGAGACTTCAGAAGAGGAAACTCAGAGCTCAGTAGATTATTCACTCATAGTAAAACCAAAGAAATGAAGGAGTGAAGTTTCTGACTGAGCGCTCTCTCTCTCTCTAACTGAGCATAACCTGGAATCGGATTCAACCGCTCTGAAAGGAGACCCTGTCACACCCATCCAGTTTAAATCGATGCTTCTGTGCAATTACCTGTGCAAATTCATGCTCTGTGCAATTACCCATTCTTACCAGAGTAGAGCAATACTTAGTAACTTAGCAGGCTTTAGTAAATGCCCAGTACTTTAATTTAACCAAGTTTCTGATCATCTTTTCTCTGGAAAAGAGCCAATGTTTGGGTATTACATCAGAAGGGGTGGAAGGGAAAGTTTAGCTCGTTCTGGCCCATGGAGCTACGGTGGAAACTAGCTCCCCTGAGCATCGCAACCACGATTGAGAGGCAGTAATCAGGATAAAGAAGCACAGTTGTTGCTTTATTGCTGGAACTTACAGTCAGCCACAACATGCCAAAATAACAACAGGCTGGCAATCACTGAAAGTAACTAATAAAGTAACTTGAAACAAATTTATGTACTTTTAAAATCAAGTAACCCATATAATAACTTTTTTGTCTAACTCTGGTTGGTTTATACTCTTAGTGCGGTTCGTTTAAACAGGTGTGAAAAGAGTAATCACACTTGGGTGCAAATTAAAGCAATCGGACCGAGACCAGCTAGCTGAGCCAGCTAGCAGAGCCAGATAATGCTAATTACCACAGCTATGAACACAGGAACACAGAATATTCTCACAATATTTACTTTCTTGCTCCTGCGCCAGACAGCTCTGACCAATCAGAGAAGATATTGTGCTTAAATAAACTCATTAAATGATCCAGATCATAGAAACCAACTACAGGTGTGAAAACGCTCTTAATTTGGAATAATAAGGAACAGTAAGTAAGCATGAGTCCTAATACTTTTCCATATACACATATAAGGGTTGCTAAGTAGCATTAGCTTTTGCGCTAATGCTCTTGAACATACACTGTATGAACAGAAGTATTAGGACACAGATCCCAACAGTAGAGTTAACTTCTTCTTATCCAGTGCTATAAAATACATATGTGCTAAGTAAGCATGTGGTGGTTTAATGCTAACAGATGGCTACTGTCACTGAAACTCTACAAAGCACACACACACACACATACACATTCCTCCTCATATGTTCAGGCCCAGGCCTCGTTATCCCCCTCAAAGCCGTGGGTCAGGAGTTCGTCCAACGTGAGGCTAATCGCGCTAATGAAGGCGCGGCTAATTGCGTGATTTGAGGGCGCGGTGGATGTGTGCGTAGCTGCGAGGGAGGCGTCTGGGGGGAGGGGCAGGGTTTGATTGAGGGGTCTGAGGTTGGGAGGGTTTGCCTCATAGCGCTCTGAGACCTTTAACACAAGGCATGCTGATGTCGCTGGGCTGAGTGAGACTGGCAGTAAAAGGCCGGCACACACTGCCCCTGAGGTCACACACACACACACACACACACTTCTCAGAGTGAACACAGAGGAGAGGCAAGACACAGAGACGACTGCTGCTCACTTGACTGCCTGCTGCCAATCTGTTAGTGATGTGAGCCAAACAAAGGTTAGCATCGCTACATATCTGTACATTGTTAATAGGAGTGGGACAATATATCGATAACACAATGTATCAGTCGTATTGTTTCAGTCATATAGTATCAATACTTGATGTCAAATATGGATGTTTTATTGAAACCTAGGCTCGCTAAACTCCCCAAGACTCATCCCTCATTTTCAGTTTGACTAGAGTTACTGCTTCATTTGCACTTTGGACTTAATCTATATATACAGCTCTGGAAAAAAATAAGAGACCACTTAAAAATTATGGGTTTCTTTGATTTTACCAAATAAAAAAAAAACTTTGAAATATAATCAAGAGGAAGATGGATGATCACAAGCCATCAAACCAAACTGAACTGCTTGAATTGTTGCACCAGGAGTGAGTAGCATAAAGTTATCCAAAAGCAGTGTGTAAGACTGGTGGAGGAGAACATGATGCCAAGATTTATGAAAACTATGGTTATTCCACCAAATATTGATTTCTGAACTGGTAAAACATTATGAATATGAACTTGTTTTCTTTGCATTACTGGAGGTCTGAAAGCTCTGCATCTTTTTTTGTTATTTCAGTCATTTCTTAATTCTAAATTACAATATTTATATTTGGAATTTGGGAGAAATGTTGTCCGCACAATATGTTCATTTTACTCAAACATATACCTATAATTAGCAAAATCAAAGAAACTAATTCAGAAACTGAAGTGATCTCTTAATTTTTTTTTCCAGAGCTGTATATATTGTTTGAAACAATATATATTTTTTAAATGGTTTCACTGGTCTGTGTAAGCTCTTTGGAGGTTACACTAGACTGTAGTAGCTGTGTTTCATCTCAGCGGTTAACAAAGTACACAGAGCTAAGCTTCATTAATGCAATGTAATTGGTTGGTAGTAAAATACATGAACAGTACCGGTACTCTTACTGTTGAAACTCAATGAAGGCAGTCTGAAACACACGTTTTTGGGAAGAAGGAGGAGAAGGAGGTAAGTCTACCATCTCTAATCTTTACTGCCTAGACTCTTGTTGCAAATTCGACGACATTATGGACAACTTTGGTTTAATTTTTATTCTATAGAACAAAAGGGAGTATTACGTTTATGTTATGTGTCATTGACTTCCCTTATAAGATCCATAAATGGTAAACTAGACAGAGAATTTGTACAACATCTAGAGTTTTCATCTAAAACTAAACTAAACTCAGATTCTGTTGTTAAGATGTTGAAAGAAACCCCCTGTGTGTGCCGGTCTGTCCCAGGTTCTCTCTGTACACAGGCTGATGAAAAGCTGTGAGGAAATCGATGCGATTTATCTCAGTAAAACAGGAGGTCAGCTATATTCTCAGTCTGGGTGTTTTGCTGAGATAAGCACTATTTTTCTCGCTCACAGCTCGGCTGATTTACGCAGTCGCTGATTTGCAAATGAAATTGAATAAGAGGGAAAAAAAAGTTCCTGAGATAAATAATCCTTTAGCCAGGTCAGCGAGTGGAGGAGCTCTGCCAAAACCTGCCGGGTAAATTCCTGACCACGCTGTTTTTTTTGGCATCGATTGTGAGGATGACGGGAAGCTGTGCCAAAAAAGGTCATGAGTAAAATTCAGTTCCCCCCCGCTGCAGTGTTAATAGAAAAGTATTTGCTGGAGGCTAATTAATACACACAGCGTATTTAGTCATGGGTTGAGTCATTCTGCCAGAGCTATTATTTTGACAGAGATGAATGGGAGGTTTGGAAATCGCCTCTTTCCACTGAGTGTATTGGAGAACTTTGTAGTTCTGTAATTGCAAACTGTGGTCCTTCAATGCTCAGGACCCCACAGGACCACCACCACAGCAGCTGTTATTATTATTCGGGTGTGGGGGGGGGGGGGGGGGGGTAATTCATTTTAACATTTTCTGAATGTTACAGTATACAGTACAGTATCTGTCAAGTAGGGGTAGTGCTGGGCGATATGGGAAAAATCATATATTACGATGTGGATTTTTTTATATCACGATAATGATATATATCATGACATACCACATTTTGAGTATGTTTTCAGTTATTCTTTGAAAAATATGACAAAATAATATCATTGCTTACTTACTTAAGTGACATTAAACCAAACTTTCACAAATGAGAATTACTACCTTCTTTTTGTGCAGCGATGTATATGTATCAAATGAAAACAGATGAGGTAGATGCAGTAGCATTTGTTTTTCAAAATTATACAGGTATTTAAATTGAGTTATCAAAATAAACTAAATTAACATTATTTAAAGTGTACGTCAAATAACGTAAAGCAGCGTCATGTCGCAACACCTGAAAAATAAGCCTTTTTTGAGAGGATTACTTTATTATCACTTATATAAACCGAGTTTATGCAAAGTGACCACGCCAATACATTTCACCGTAGCCTACTTTATATATTTGCATGAATAATTGATGATGAAATTACTGTAGAAACGATAGACGATAGAAGAAAAGTAGCAAGATGGACACTTTTCTATCGTCCCCACGATATTTATTGTCATATCACACAGCACTAAGTATGGGTGCGCCATATCGTATTGCTTCAGTAATATCGCCAACATTTCTGAATATCGTAAACAATATTATACCCTGAACTATCATCCCACCCATCACATCAGGGTGCTACTTCCCTGGACAGTAGATGAAGTAAATGATCTTTTCAAGTAAGTAGGTGTCCCAATAGTTAAAGTACATGAAGTGTAGATTAGAATGCCTCTGTTTTATCAGTCTTCGTTTGTTTTTCTTTTCGCCAAAGGTGTTCTTACGACACCTGGATGTGTTGCAATCGGTCGGAACCAGCTGAGCCAGGTTCAGTGGGCGTGCCTCTCTGTGTTTTACTGGAAGAAGACTTTCCACAGAACGCCAAACACGGCTAAAACTCTTCCCACACTCTTCCCACCTCAGTGACCGCCTGTCACGTCGCTCTTCTGCCCTGTGTATTCTCTCACACACGTTTGGGTGTGTTTGAGTTAGTGTGGGAGTGAGTCTGGCCTTACTCACTCTACAATAAAACACACACACACACACACACACACACACACACACACTGTAATACACACATACACACACTCCTCTCCTTCTTATTTTCTGAAATGACATAACCGCCCATGGCCTCTTGATGACCCCAGTCATTATATCCATTGAGTTGTATGTATCTACTGTATGTATGGGCAATGGTTGACCTTTATATGAATGTGATGCCAGGGTAAAATTCACTAAATGACACCAATTTCACATGTCTGATATTTTTTCACACACCCCCACACACACATGCTGACAAACACATACGAGATTTCCCATCAAGATATCACTGTCAAGCTTGGCTCCCCATCAAACAGAGAACATTCTAAGAACGTTCAGCATTGTTTTTAAAAGGTTCCAGGAATTTTAGAAGATGTAAAGCAGTACAGAAATACGGTAATGTTCTACGAATGTTCTAAAAACATGTGAGATAATAATGGTGTGCATTACAACGTTATTAGAGCGTTTCTCACATAATTTTTAGAACTTTTCTTATGTAATAGTAACGTTAAAAGTAACATTCCCAAACTTGATAAAAGTGATGTTGCCTTGACATTTCCAGAACGTTTGAAAATGTTCTAGGAACATCTAGAAAACTTGATAGGTTCAGAAAACGATTTACTAACCAAATATTTTTTTTAAAACAGACATGCTGAAATAAATGACTGATAGACAATTAAAATTTAAACTTAAATAAATCAAAGAAGTTAAGTGTAAAGAGTTAGAGGTGGTTCTAGTACCGTGTTGGCCCCCAAAGTGACCTAGTAACCAGGTAGGCAGGCCAATCAGGATGTGTTTGAATCTGCTGGACACTAGTTGTAACACGGAAGAGGCAGGATGCAAATGCAAGTCTGTTTTATTTCTTATCATTACAAAAACAAACAAAAACTAAGACAAAGAAATTAACACTAAGACTAAAAAACAAATGACTAAACCCGGTCTTAAACAAAGAAGTGAAATTAACAAACAAAGAATCAAACAGTATAAAGAAAACGAACCAGAACTCTGTAGACAAAACACAGATAACCATCCAGACAGGGTTGAACAGGACAGCATCAAACAAAAAGCTTGACAGAGAACAAAGGAGCACATGGGGTACACTGGCACACACTAGGGACACCTGTGGAGGTAATGAGGGGGTGGAGTTACACATGAGACACAAGGTGATTACACTAATGACTAGGGCGGGGCTAGGGTGGAGACTGGACACTAACAAAACAATGCCATGTGCTCAAAAAAGCACATGGTTGGGAACACAAGACAGGAAAACAGAGGGCAGGAGCACAGAAAACCAAAAGAGGGAAAAACACAGGACAGACACAGGCTAATGTGTGACACTAGTATAGACTTTTGCAGTGTGTGGGTGAGCATTATCCTGCTGAAAAAGGCCAACCGGAAGTTCTTGCATGAGGATGTGCTGCACACACTGTATGGTTGAGCTGCTAGTGTCCCTCGTATCACTACTAGGTGTGACCAACTCTCGCATATGATGAGAAATGGATGTATTACTAAAGATGACACAGTTCCAAGTGTGTAATGCGAACAAGTGATGCTCACATGTGCCTGAGTTCCTAAGCTGTGTGAACTTTCTAACTTGTGCAACTTAAAAAAAAAAAAGCACAGTTTGATTTGTTACTTAGCTATAATGTTATTATCAGGTCATAGCTTTATATAAAAAAAGTAAAAATAAAAATGCTTACATCACAGACTGTTTTCTTGAGCCCGATACGACCCGGCCTAAAAGAAGGTTGGGCATCAGGTTGGGCTCAAGGAAATGTTCTGTGAAGAAAGGTGTCTAAACTCTAGGACTTGGTTTGTTGGGTACTCAACCCAACCCTAAAACACTGTTGGTTGGTTTCCCAGACAGGGATTAAGCCTAAGAGATTTTCTTTTCAATGGGAAATCTCCATTCACAATGAAGTTTATATGGCTGAGAAGCTCCATCCAAGCCTTACATCACCAAACAAAGCAATATAGTTTATATATATATATATATATATATATATATATATATATATATATATATATATATATATATATATATTGTTTAGCACTTTTAAGGTGGGATAGATTTTAGATTTAGATTTGTTCAAATACGAAGCCGCCTTAAGCTTTGTGGTACCTGCTCTCAGAAGTTTTGTATGTCCATACAATCTCAAATTTGATCATTATTTACAGTATAGTTCAAGATATTGATATTTTAATGAATCAAATAAGTGTAATAGATTATATGAAGTGTATTGTGTTGATAGCTCTGTGACTTTTAGTGCAGATAGACACACTATAATCAATTAGTCTTTAATCTAATAGACTAGATTGTGGTTTCCGAGGAATTTGACTGTTTGTGAGCTCTGTACTCTACTCTAGAAGATGACGATGAAGAAGCTGTGAGTGAGCTCCAGATGCTAGCTTATATATGTATGTATATATAGAGCTTGGTGCTTTCCCTGTGTGGTATTGGTGTCGCTAGCTTTGAGAAGGTAGCACTTTCAAGGTTTCACTGAAATGTTTGCTGGAACTGTAACCCACACCCACTTTAAAACACAAGTTTGAGACACACTAAAGCTAATTTAGCTGCTCTCTCCAGTGTTTTCTCCAAGGCTAATGCTAACACTGCTGCTAACACATGCTAATGCATTTCTTTTTTTTCTCAGGCTGAGCTGAGCTTTGTCTGTATATTCACGGCTGCAGATTCACACGAATGAACGAACGAAAGAGGCTGAATATTAATGCCGCATTCATAACCGCTGCATGCATTAAAGAGTGTTGCAACCCGAATGTTCCAGTAACCCCACACCCACAAACGACAGATCGAAAGAGAGGAGGGAGAGAGAGAAAAAAAAAACAGAAATGGGTTCTGCATCCACCTCCTCATCGAGCTGGTATGGGTTTTTTTTTTCTAGCAATAGCCTGTTTCCTCTTTTTGGAATTAGCAGAAGTGTTCATCTGTCTGTGCATGTGCATGTGCATGTGCATGTGCGTGTGTGTGTGTGTTTGAGTGTGTGTAGAGCAGAGGTTTTGGTGTGTATATTAATGAGCTGTGTCTTCCCCTTTCTTGCAGCCATTTGGTCTCGGTGTGGTGGCTGTGCGTGAAACCGTAAGATCTGGGCAAGAATGGTTAAGCTGACACGTTCTGTAGATACAGATCTGAGATGACCCCACAGGACCATCACAGAGAAGCTACAGTGGTGTACAGCAGGGGTCGGCCAGATGTGGCCAGCAAACATAAAACATCTGGCCCGTGAGGTTGTTTGAACTATAATGAACGATAATGAAAAAAAAATTAAATAAATAAAATGCTTCTCTGGTGAGCTTTTGTATATATGAGTTTCATCTGATACATCTGACCCATCTCTTTCTATTGGCTGATATTAGCTGGTATTGGTTGGTACGCACCGTATTGGTTCAAGGATTTAACCCTAACACCAGGCCTGCAGCAGCAATAACACACCGCCATATTGCCCACCTTTACCCCTAAAGCCCTAGAGTACAAAGCTAACTCTGAAATGATCAGTGAAAGGTCAGGGCCCCCCCACGTCTCCAGGTGAGCGAGGATGAGTGTGACTCTCTGCTTCTGAGTGTGAGGCTGAGTGTGAGTTCCTCGCTGGGGCATTGATTACTTGAAGAGCAGAGTCATTCCTCTTTGCACTTCAGTCACACAATCATTTCCTGAAAAAAGCCTCAACACACCGGCGTGCCAGTCCATTTCAAAGAACTCTGTGTTTGCGTGTGGAAATGTATTGTTTAATAGCATTTGTATATTTTTGCATGCATGAAGGTGGCTGTATATATATGTGTGTGTGTATGTGTGTATGCATGTGTGTAAGTAGTAAAGCAAGCATTGTTTAAGAACGTGGGGGCGAACTGCAGCGTGTGTGTGTGCACTCATTGTGATCTCTGATTGTGATCAGTTTAGCATCTCTTAGCATCACTTACATTACTAGAGCTTCTGAGAAACACGGAAAAGTAGAAAGACGGGGGCTGGGAATACTGTATATACACACACACACGCACACTAGGACTGCACGATATATCGTTTAAGCGTCGTCATCATGATGTGAGCATGCTCAATAGTCACATCGCAGGATAAGGCAATTAAATCGAACACGTGATGTTGCAATGTTTTAATTCTTGACACAAGAAGTACATACACAGCTCTGTCTCTGTGTCTGTGTGAGTGACAGGCTGCTGCTGCCTGAGAAGTGTGAGGGGGAGGGGAAGCAAGAGGGGAGGCATGAGGAGTAAACACAAGGTAACTGCAGCATGGCCTCCATCCACATGGTTGGGCACGTGCTTGTAAACTGTGCACCTCAGTCCAGCACAGTTTTGCAGTGCAGATATTTCCAGTTACAGCTGAATTCACATTTTAATCCCAGACAAATCCCAAACTTATTTACCTTTTAAAAAGCCATTTAAATGCCTGATTAAAGTGCCGATTATTGTTGTTTTGCAGTTTTCCTCGGGTTTTGAGAGCTCAGTGCTGACTCAGCTCTTGATCGGTTCGGACCCTGCCCTGCATTGTTTTATATCGCAATATATACGTATCATCGAAAAAAGAACATTTGCAATGTGATTTTTTACATTTAATTTGTAAATCAAGAGAACAGAGTCTGGAGGAAGACTGGACAGACACACAGCAGAGGCTGCTTGAGGTCTAGTGTGAAGTTTTCATCAATCAGTGATGGTCTGGAGATTTCATTTTCCAGCAGGACTTGGCACACTGACCACAATTGGTCTTATATATAATATTCAAATTTTCTGAGACACTGATTTTTGGATTTTCATTGCCTGTAAGCCAAAATCATCAACAATAAAATAAATAAATGCTTAAAATAGATCACTGTGTGTGTTTAATACATCTATATAATAATATATGAGTTTCACACTTTAAACTGAATTACTGAAATAAAGTAACTTTTCAATGATATTCTACATATATTTTTTATGCACCTATATGTCACTGTTACCATTGGTTCTTTAAGAAATGTTATATATACATGCTAAGGAGGTTTCAGTTAAACTTCATTTGTACTTCATTTGCTTTTTTTGTTTTTGATTGTTCATATCAGTAAAAATAGACAGATGATGTCATATCTTTCACTTGTTTTTTTTAAAAGATAAAAGTGCCACGCAGTGCCAGAAACCACAAACAAGTCTATTTGAGATTACACAAGAATTTGACGCAGTTTGACGCAGATTGCTTGTGATGACAGAGGCATGTCGTTTGCACAATGGCATTATCAAGAAATGACTTAATCAAGTTTGTATCTCACTAGCTATTAGACAAGCTAATATGGATTTCTGTGTGAAGCACTGTAAACACTGTTTTTTAAAGGAAAATAGAAAATAGTACAGAATAAGCTTGACTTGTTTTGAAGTATAAGACTTTGAGAATATATTTGTTGGTTAGTCTTACAATTAAGTAAATTCGTTTTTTCCCTGAATCTTCTCTTTAATCATCAGCAGAAGTCTGTGGTGTGGAGTTTACCGTGTATAGTATACCCTGATGCTGTATCCAGTATGAACTGGCTTGTTATGTGATTGTGTATGGTATGTGTTGCTTAAAGTATGTATGCAGCATGTATTGGCACAGTGCAGTATTCAGAACAAAGTGGTGCTGTATGCCGTCTATTGTATATACTGGTATATAATGTCATATACAATATATACTGGTAATAATTACAGTATATAGTAAACACTAGTACACTGTGTTAGACATTACATACTGGTACACTGATACACTGTACATTATACTATACACACTTCACATTGTATACAACACATACTGGCACAGTATGCAGGGCACAATACATACTGCTACACTGTGCAGTACACAGTACACACCTATACATTATATAGTTTACAATATTTAGTGTTCACTGGTCTATTCAGTATACATGGTTAAGGTGTAAACTATAAAATACATACTGGTAAATACTGCTACAGTATGCAGTTAACAGTACATAGTAGTACTATGTATGGTAGACAATACATACTGGCACAGTTAGTGGACACACTACATACTGGTGCAGTGTTAATTAGACAATTAGACAGTATACACTGGTACAGTATGCGTTATACAATTCATACTGGTGCAGTTTGTGATACATAGTACATACTGGCGCAGTTTGTGGTAGACAATATACAATGGTCAAGTATGAGGTATGCAATACATACTGGTACAACTTGTGATATACATGACATAGTGATGCTTTGTTTGGTAGATAGTATACATTGAAACAGTATGTGAAACACAATACACACTGGTACAGTATGCAGCATACAATACATACTGGTACAGTTTGTGGTATTCAATACATACTGGTACAGTTTGTGGTATTCAATACATACTGGTACAACTTGTGATATACATGACATAGTGATGCTTTGTTTGGTAGATAGTATACATTGAAACAGTATGTGAAACACAATACACACTGGTACAGTATGCAGCATACAATACATACTGGTACAGTTTGTAGTACACAGTACATACTGGTCCAGCTTGTGATATACATGACATAGTGATGCTTTGTTTGGTAGATAGTATACATTGAAACAGCATGTGGTACACAATACACACTGGTACAGTATGCAGCATACAATACATACTGGTACAGTTTGTGGTATTCAATACATACTGGTACAACTTGTGATATACATGACATAGTGATGCTTTGTTTGGTAGATAGTATACATTGAAACAGCATGTGGTACACAATACACACTGGTACAGTATGCAGCATACAATACATACTGGTCCAGTTTGTGGTGTACATGGCATAGTGATGCTTTGTTTGATAGATAGTATACATTGAAACCAGTATACAATACATACTGGTACAGTATGCAGCACACACACACACACACACACACACACAAACACACACACACACACACAGTTCCCCTGCAGCCTTGTGGGGAAAATCTCTCTAAACCACTGAGATGTAGCACGTAGTCACGTAGCAGGTCCAGATAGTCTGTATAAGTTGAGAAAAGCCGCGATCAGCCTGAGAAGAGTCAGAGCGTCGGAGTACAGTCACTCCGGTGGCTGATACGGGAGCAATGTAGAGGCATGGCCAGTGAGTGTAATAGCTGTGTATGAAGCACTTACACACTGACATAGTGTTCAGGGTTGGATTCATTATATTGTAATGAGTATTATGGGATGTTTCACTGAGCTGGCTCTTACAGTGAATTGTGACAATCATAATATTGCATTTTCACATCATGTGGAGATTATTTAAAGATGTTTTGATGATGAGTCAAGAGAGATAAAGGTAAAAATAGACATTATGGTCCATCTGTATATATATATTTAGTTTCTGAATCAGTTTCCCTGATTTTGCTATTTATAGGTATATGTTTGAGTAAAATGAACATTGTTATTTTATTTTAAAAACTACAGGCATTTCTCCCAAATTCCAAAATAAAAATATTGTAATTTAGAGCATTTATTTGCAGAAAATGACTGCAATTGCTGAAATAACAAAAATAAAAAGATGCAAATAATGCAAAGAAAACAAGTTCATATTGATAAAGTTTTACGAGTTCAGAAATCAATATTTGGTGGAATAACCCTGCTTTTTAATCACAGTTTTCATGCATCTTGGCACCATGCTCTCCTCCACCAGTCTTACACACTGCTTTTGGATAACTTTATGCTGCTCACTCTTGGTGGGAAAATTCAAGCAGTTCAGTTTGGTTTGATGGCTTGTGATCATCCATCTTCCTCTTGATTATATTCCAGAGGTTTTCAATTTGGTAAAATCAAAGAAACTCCTCATTTTTAAGTGGTCTCTTATTTTTTTCCAGAGCTGTGTATATAGCGATGCTAATGGCACAGTAGGGATGCTATTGTCACAGTAGAAATGCTAATGGCATAAAATGATGTAGCTGTGATAATAGGCAATGTGGCTGTGATGCTAATGGCGTATATTAGTGTTTAATACATTATTATATGTTTTAGTAGTGTTTTAATACATATATTAGTGTTTTACTAACTAAATAACGTAGTAATTATTGTGTAAAAATACCTCCCAGATTAGGAGCTTAAAGTTGAATTTGACTGAAACTTTGGCACAAAATGATATGTGCAGGCAGATTGTTTGGATATAAATGAATGAATAAAAAAATGAATGAACTCATATTGACAGAGTAGCGTGACTCATAATGCTCTTTTCAGTATTAAGTTAATTCAGTGGTTCTCATAAGAAGCTTATCGTGTGTCTATAATGCGCTGATTATAGAGACACTTGATATAACCCACCACAGAGTACAGAATATGTTAATCATCAAGGGGGTGACTCTCGGAGTGTCTGAGAGTAAATGTGTTTGTGTGTGTTTTACAGGTACCCTCAAGTCATCTTCCGTTATGACTAGATTCATCACATTCACTGAGTACATTCTGTTCTGTTCTCATACCCATACAGAAATGTCTAACTAACCACACACACACACAAACACTATATGTAAATATACACACACTCTTCGTGAAAAAATCGCACCAAGAAGGTGAAATTGAAAGAATTAGTTTTTTGTGGAGAAACTGAAGCTAGATACAATTGAAAGGAGACTCTTGAACACTCTTGGGCACCTCTATAACCTGGAAACAAGAAGAGATATGGTAGGGCATAAAGGTATACATGTTCTGGCTCTTGGGTTCTCTCACCAAGAGGTGCACTACCTTAAAATAGCCTAGATTAGAGAGTTATTTGTAACTGAACTACTTAATGTTTGCGCCAAAAAACACATTTAGTGGCATGAGTAGC
The DNA here is from genome assembly GCF_023375975.1 of Astyanax mexicanus. Classification (NCBI taxonomy): domain Eukaryota; kingdom Metazoa; phylum Chordata; class Actinopteri; order Characiformes; family Acestrorhamphidae; genus Astyanax; species Astyanax mexicanus. The sequence goes on from NC_064428.1 coordinate 32,631,361, forward strand.
AGTTCCACAACCTCAAAAGCTTGTTTTTCTGTCTGATACTATCTAGTTTAAACTTTTCCAAATGCAGCAATTCTCTCTTAAAGTTCCTTATTATTCCATTCCACCTTAAAAAGTGAAGAAGAAATGTTCAGTGTTTCTGTTTCACCTAAAATCTTGCTAGTTCTACTTTAAAAGCGGCCACTATATTCATGAAATCACATCAGTTCCACCTTAAATGATGCTGCTATATTTACGCAATCACACTAGTTTCACCTTAAATGATGCTGCTCTATTCACACAATCAAACTAGTTCTTTTACTTTAAAAGCATACGCAATATTCATGCAATCAAACTAGTTCCACCTTAAATACTGTTGCTATATTTACACAATCAAACTAGTTCTTTTACTTTAAAAGCATACGCAATATTTATGCAGTCACACTAGTTCCACCTTATATGCTAATGCTGTATTCATGCAATCACACTAGTTCCACCTTAAATGCTAATGCTGTATTCATGCATTCACACTAGTTCCACCTTAAATGCGGCTGCTATATTCACACAATCACACTAGTTCCACCCTAAATACATCAACCTTAAATACTGCTGCTTTTTTTCCCGCAATCACACTAGTTCCACCTTAAATACATCAACCTTAAATACTGCTGCTTTTTTCCCGCAATCACACTAGTTCCACCTTAAATACATCAACCTTAAATACTGTCGATATATTCACACAATCACACTAGTTCCACCTTAAGTACAGCTACTATATGCAAACAACCACACTAGTTCCACCTTAAATACTGCTACTATATTCACACAACAACACTAGTTCCACCTTAAGTACTCTTTATATATTCACACAATTACACTATAACACCACCTTAAACAGTAAAGCAGTTACAGGTGCCTGCTCCATTTAAGGTGACACAAAAGTGCAAGCTGGCTTTCTGTGTATTTGATTCTTCAGTTCCACCTTAAATAGTTCATAGACAGTATTTAAGTCCTATATGAGCTTAAAAATGGTCAGATTTGGGCTCACAGAGTTTAGGAGGTAGGAGGGGCCCTTATCAGAATCTTGTATAGGGTCCCAGGGAGGTCTGAAACAGCTCTGCACACACACACACACACACACACAGACACACACACACACACACACACACACACACACACACACACACTGCCAGTGACAATGAACAGTCACACACAAGAAAAAATAAGTGCATCGTCACCTGTGGTTTGCTCTAGTGCGTATATGACTAGAGCTTGTTTGTGAGTGATGTGAGTGTGTGTGTGTTAGTGTGTGTGTGTGTGTGTGTGTGTGTGTGTTTTAGTGTGTGTGTGTTAGTGTGTGGGTTTTGTCGGGAAACTAAAACCACCATTCTGTTTGTGTCCGTGGCGGCTGTTCTCTGTGAAAGCGTTCTCTGGGCAGGATTGCTGAAAGTGCCGATAAACATCAGTGTGTAAGCATCTGACTCCACTGCTACTTCCAGCACATCTAACCAATCACAATGCAGATATCAGAACAAATGATCAGTCCTATTTACCATAGGCCACTCTATATTAACTACACACCAGTATGTATTAGATACACACCAGTGTTTCTTAACTACATCAATTATTACACATTACACATCTAATCTTATACAACTTATATAACTGTATATTAGTATGCATTTACTTTACACCTGTATGTATTTATCATTTATTTATCACAACTGTGGGTTAGCAATAGCAGACCACAATGAGTGCATTTATATTATAAACTGTATACCATATAGTCAAGTATTTTGCAGCATTTCTATTGGTCCTTTCATCATGAATGTTTGAAACAATGTAGCAAATTCATATTGGTACATTTCTATTGGTCCATTCATCATGGATTTTTGAAACAGTCTCACAAATTAAATGTAGTACAATTATATTGGTTTGTTCATTATGGATATTTGATACAATGTAACAAATGAAATTTGTTGCAGTTCTATTGGTCCATTCATCATAAATGTTTGATATAATATAACAAATGTAACAGAATTTGCTACAATTCTATTGGCCTATAAACATCAGAAATGTTTGAAATAATGCAACAAATTAAATTTGCTACATTTTGATTGGTCCATTCACCATGAATGCTGAAAACAGTCTCACAAATGAAATGTAATACAATTATATTGGTTTCTTCATCATGGATATTGAAATTTGGTGCAGTTCTATTGGTCTATTCATCATGAATGTTTGATACAATGTAGGAAATTAAATTTGGTGCAGTTCTATTGGTCCGTTCATCATGAATGTTTGATACAATGAAGGAAATTAAATTTGGTACATTCCTATTGGTCCGTTCATCATGAATGTTTGATACAATGTAGGAAATTAAATTTGGTAAATTTCTATTGGTCCGTTCATCATGAATGTTTGATACAATGTAACAAACTAATTTTGGTATATTTCTATATGAATGTTTGATACAATGTAGGATGGTATGTTGTTATGTTGGTATGTCTGTTTAAAATGAGTGTTTGATACAGTATAACAAATGTAACAAAATTTGCTACATTTTTATTGGCTCATTCATCATGGATTTTTGATTTTTTTATAAAAAAAATGAAATTTGATACAATTCTCCATTCATCATAACTTTTTGGGACAATGTAAGAAATAAAAGCTGGTACATGTCACGGATGACCCAGGCAGGGAGACGAGGAAAGCGGACACAAGTGCAGGTAAGAACAAAAGGAAATATTTAATAAATAAATAACAAAGATAAACAAAGAAACAAGTAAACACGTAACAAAGATAATAAACCAAAATAAACGAGGGAGACTAGAGAACATAAACAAACTAGAGATAATAATAATGATAAACAAACAGGGAATATATATAAGGAGCAAAACTAGAAAATAAACACAAAGCAGGGTATATACAAGAGAATAACAAGGGAAACTAGAAATAAACAGGACTAGGAAGACTAAACTGAGCAGGGCAATAAACAGGGAAAATAACAAGGAACAGAGGCTATGAAAAACGGAGAAACTACGAAGCACAGAGAGACAAAACAACAGGGGAGGGCTATTTAAAGAAACAGGAAACACACTATAATTAGAAACACCTGGGGAAGGGGCGGAGCTACAAATGAGAAACAGGTGGAAAAGTACTGAGACGGGAGACACAGGGGAGCACAGGTCACGTGGGGAAGACACACAGAGACACGAGACGAGGCCAAGACGTGACAGTACATTTCTATGTGTCAATTCATCATGAATGTGTTGATACAATGTAACACGTAACAGAATTTGCTACATTTCTATTGGCCCGTTTATCATGAATGTTTAATTCAATCAATTTTTAGCAAATTAAATTTGGTACATTTCTATTGGTCTGTTTAAAATGCATGTTTGACACAATGTAACAAATGTAACAAAATTTGCTTCATTTCTATTGGTCTATTCATCATACATGCTAAAAAACTATGCAACAAATGAAATTTGGTACATTCTATTGGTCCATTCATCATGAATTTTTGATTCAATGTAACAAATAAAATTTGGTACATTTCTATTGATCTGTTCATGAATGTTTGATACTATGTAACAAACGAATGTTTGTGTATTTCTATTGGTCCATTCATTATCAAAGTTTGATACAATGTAACAAATGTAACCAAATATGCTAGATTTCTATTGGTCCACTCTGCATTTGTATTAAAATTATGTAGTAAAAAAGAAAATGAACGAAAATGGAGATGAATGAATCAGAACTCGTATGTTCTGTGGGATTTTTCCTCACTGTCCTACCCGTAGGTGATGGCCATGAATGGGTTACCGAAGAGACAGAAGGTATTTTCCACACTATCTCTTAAATCTCCCTTCTGTACATCTGCTACATATCGACTGTGAAAGCTGCAATTGCATAAACACACACACACACACACACACACACACACACACACTACAATGTTGTGTACAATGTACTGTATCTGTTTGCGAGCACAGAGTATTAATGTTACCAAAAGTTTTGGGACACCTGTTTATTCATTGTTTTTTGTCCAAAAGTGAGGTTTAGGATTTTTAAGGATGACTAGCACATGATCCCACCTCATCCAAACTTCCATAGCTCATCCGAAATAACAGTACTGTCAGTAACAGTAAAGTCATAACTCTTATTATTGAAAGACAATGGCAAAAATGAACAAAATCTCATTTACGACAGTTTCACTACTCAAATAATAATTATATACACACACACTGTTATGTGTGTCTTCATGCAATAAACTACACCAAATCCACTGCTGAACAGTAATGCTAATAGCCACAGCATGCTAATAGCATGCTAATGGTGAACAAACTCAAAGGCGCTCCCCAGTTAGCATCACACAAAAGTTCGTATCTAATTATGATTTAACTGTACACACACACACACACACATAGGTAAACCTATCAGTTTCAGCCCCCTTGCACAGTGGTCTCGTGACAGTAGCTCCGAGAGTGGCACAAACTAAACCCATGATAGTGCGACAAACAAAAATGAAAGTGTCAGGTTTTAGTCAGCCGATCTGCAGACCACTCAGAACCGCCCGGCACTCAAACGGTTAAACTGCTTTCCCTCAGCTCATTCAGCCCCGTCACACCCTTTCAGAGAACAGCCAACCAACTTTCACACCATCCAGCCTACACGCATGGCAAGACGTTTTAACCTGTAGTGACCCCAGAGACACGAGCCCTAACTCAAATATTAGAGGAATTTCAGTTTAACACATATGAAGGATATTTATAACTAGCATCTCAGGTAGAATTATAGACACTAGGGTTTATATTACATCTGTAGAGGGTGAAGTATCACATCAAGCTTTTTACTCATTAATTAAAAGTATTTAAAACAAGTATTGGTGCTAAAACTACTTAAAAGTAAAAATAACGTTAGAGGAAAGAACAAAAAGAACAAAAGCTTAGGCAACTCCACAGAGTCCAATAGTGGGCTACCCCCTTCCAAAACACATCAGTGATGGTTTGGAGAGACATGTCATCTGCTGGTGTTGATCCACTGTGTTTTATGGTGATGCGGATTTTATTTTCCAGCAGGATTTGGCACACTGCCCACAGTGCCAAAAGTACCAATTGGTCTTATATAATATTCAAATTTGCTGAGAAACTGATTTGGGGGTTTTCATTGTCTGTAAGCCATAATTATCAACAATAAAATAATTAAATGTTTAAAATATGTCACTCTGTGTGTAATACATCTATATAACAATTTAAACTCAATTACTGTAATAAAAGAACTTTTTAATTATATTCATATTTTTTGAGATGCACTAATATGTTCTCTGGAATGGTGGAGCTCTGTAAGAGTTTTGGTTGGTGATCATCCAACATCTTAACCTCCCTAAACTAACTAAAAATATTCTTGTCACTAAATGCAATCAAATTCTCAGAGAAATCTAGTTCCAAAATCTAGTTAAAACCTTTTCTTTTTACTTTAGAGACAGTTACTCCAACAAAAACAGGATGAGCTCTCAAAGAATAAAAATGCATCCCAACACTTTTTTTTTTAACACAGTTAATGTGAAGTAAAATAGAGAATCAAGTTTTACTTCAGTGAGTTTTTGTTGAGTGTATCTGCTTCATCTCTCTGGGTTCTGATTTTGTTCCCTGATGAATATGAATGCAGATATTGGAGATGCGGCGGCTGTGGGTGGGCGTGTGTGTCGGGGGAGGGGTGTTTGACTCATCACTGTGTCATATTTTTGATGGATCACCGATGTCATATTAGATGTTAGAAAAAGTCACTTACATAAAAGACAACTTTCACCACGCAGAATGCCAGCAAACACCTTCAACTGTACAAAGGTCACAGCTATTTGCATGATCGTGTGTGTGTGTGTTTATTATTCAAATTTATGTGGTTGTTCTGAAATAATCAGAGAGTCTTGACATTTCTGCAGTTACTGTAAACGCACATTAAACCCCAACATTTATTTTACTGTAATTTCAGGCAAAATTTATCTATTGTCTCTCATAGAAGCATTTTAGTGCAATATAACTATAATAATAGCTAATAACTATTGGCTAATTGAACCAAAAATTATTTGATTAAGTTCTAAAGTTATAAAATGTAATAAATCATATCAGAGTTATTCAATCATTTGATTTAATTACTCAAACATTCAATTAAGCTCAGTTTAAGTAGTTGACCAGCATAACTCTTCATCAGTATAGGGTATATATATTGTTTTATATATATATGTGTGTGTTTTTGTTTGAGTTTGATGGTTTAGTTGGTCTACAAGCAGAATTAATCCGGCTTGAACAATCGTGACCATGCTGGTCAATCAGTAAGACCAGCAAGGTGATGCTTAATGTCTTACACTGCATTGATTTGCTTGTTAAATGCTAATAAATCTGCTTGTTTTGGAACATAAACTATTTATTTTCTTTGTTAGCTGCCTTAGCCTAAAACAGGTATCTACAGGACAGAAACCTCCAGTTCTAGAGCAGATCAGGGAGGTTCAAATCTGATTATCAAGGCAAAATACACCTTATGCTGTTAGGCTAGCGGTTTAGCCAGGTTTTGACTAGCATAGCATGTTTTGCCTTTGATTTTGGTCATGATTCATCAGCTTGGTATAGCTGGCCCACTTGCTTGGTCATGCTGTTTATACAGCTTGGTGATTCTGTTCAGGCTGCTCAACCACTATCACCATGGTGGTCAACCAGCTTGCTCTCTCTGTTCATCCCATCCAGCTTTGTGATTCCTGCTGGACATCTAAGCGAAAATTCTGGTCGGGTAGACCAACCAACATGGTGATGCTGTTCAACCAGCTTAGAGGGCTGCTCATGTGGATTTTGCTGGTCAACCAACTTTGAGATGCTGATCATATTGGTTGGTCTTGTTGGTCATGCTGGTTAAATAGCTTGGTCTGACCAGGTTAGGTGGTCCATATGACCAGAATCATCTAGCTGGTTGGCCAACATGAGCAGACTCTCCAAGCTGGTTGAACAGCTTGACAAGCTAGACTAAGGTGTGTTACCAAAATCACTATGTTGGTTGGTCAACATGAGCAGAATCATCAAATCGGTTGGTCAACGTGACCAAAATCACCAGGTTTGTTGGTCAACATGAGCAGAATCACAAAGCTTGTTGGTCAACATGAACTGAATGTATCTAAAATGACCATCAAGAATCACCAAGCTGGTTGAACAGCATGACCAGCCAGACTAAACTATTTGACCAGAATCACCATGTTGATTGGTCAACAAGACCAAATTCTAAGCTAAGATGAACAGCAGGAATCATTAAGCTGCTTGAACAGCAAGAACAAGCATGTTGACCATGATGACGACAGTGGTTGAGCAGTTTGAAGAAAATCACCAAGCTGGTTGTGGGCCAGCCATACCAAGCTGATTGACCAGGCTGACGAATCATGACTTCAATCAAAGGCAAAACATGCTATGCTAGTCAAGACCTGGCTAAACAGCTAGCCTAACAATATAGGGTATATTTTTGCCTGTATAATCAGATTTAAACCCTCCGACCTGCTCATGAACAGTTTTTTTTTTGTCCTGTAGATACTTGTTTTAGGCTAAGGCAGCTAACAAATAAAATAAATAGTTTATATTCCAAAACTAACCACATCCTGACAGAAAAGTGTTGACTGTGCTATATTATACTGTGTCAGAAAGCACACAAGCAGATGTATTAACGTCTAACTACCAAATCAAAGCAGTTTAAGACAGTTAGCACAATGCTAACTATTCAGTTATCTGCTAGTTGCAGTAGCATCCTAACTTTGCCTGAATAAACCTGTGGTAAAAATCAAAATTTTCACCGAAGTATCATTTGTATAGACGTACATATCATCCATCATATACGTGTCTATGATTAAAAGCAGATGTTTTCTGTGGTAAAGAGACAGCAGCTGGAGCTTTAAGCTCTTCATTAAAGCCCTGCTAGCATCTACCTCATTAGGGCTGCATCAGAGGCTGCTGGCCTTAAGGAGTTCTAACGAGAGGCCGTGTAATCGTCCAATTATAATCAGACTGACAGGCAGGCTCCGAGCGGCGTGGCCAATATCTCCATAGTGATGGGAGCCCAATGCGATCCAAGCATTCTGTGTGTGGTACCCTAGCTTTTCTGGTGGGTTCCTAGTTTTTGGTGAGGAATTCTCAGGGCCTTCAGGCCATTGGAGAATGCTTAATGAGTTCTGAGAACTGAGATTCTGAGAATTTCAAAACCAACCCAAGTCTTCCAGTGGAAATCTGTCCAATCAGGATTCTCCATGTGGTATCTTTGTACAGACAAACAAACAAACTAGAAAAGCTAGTAAATCAGTGTCTGAGTTCCAGTGTAAGTTGATTATCAGATATGTTACAAATGATAAGAAGAAAAATGAATGGGATTTCTTGTTATACACGTGAAGTTTCGGTTTCATTTTCGGCAGAATCACAGGAGCTATCAAGGTGTTCCAATGGCTGAAAGCTTGGCCACACCCACTTCTCTGGTTTCCATACTTGGTTCTTTAAACCAAGCATGGGCAGCATGATGAATTGTGACCAAAATCAATTTTCAACCGATTTTCAATCCTCTGAACCATTAATGACCACTGTAGACCATCTATACAAACACAGCTCCCAGCAAAAGCTGGTCTTAAACTGTGGTTTTCTTTCCTGGAGCTACATGTAGGCTAATGCAGCTAACAAGGAATAAAAGTTTATGCTTCAAATCCTGACACAAAATGTTGTTAGCAGTCGTTGATATGGTAGTGATATCGTCAAATACTGTCTCTGTCTCTGTTACCTCATTATACCACCACTAAAACACCTCCCTCACTGCTGTTGTTCATTTTCCTTTTCCTCACATCCATTTCTTTCAATCTCCTTGATGTAAAAAAATGATGCATGAATTCCAATCAAATTGTCGCAAATCAGACACTGAATTTTTCTATGAAGGTCTATTTTCATACATAAGTCGCACCGTATTATAAGGCGCACTAATACTTAAGTGACACTAGTAAGGGTGCCTATATCAAAGTGAGCAGGGGTTGCCATGTTTCCCTTCTAATGGGGAAGCTCCTTAGTAATCAAAACTGTAATTCTTAAAAAAAAAAAAAACATTTTCTTTTAATGTCAAACAAGCACTGGACGTTAATCTACACAGATTTCTCTGCTGAAAATTGTTTATTTGGGTGAGTAAAAAGCGCTTCTGTTTATTTACAGGAAGCTTAGATTTCCAATATTTCCAAGGGTGAGTTTTCAGTGAAGTTTCTCCAGCACTCAGGCTGGGTGCAGCAGCATTAGCATTAGCCACTAACTGCAGCACTTGTGGGACATAAATGCAACCTAAACATAGCGCTAGACTGAGGAACCCTGAGTGTTTCGGTAAGCCAGGGTGCTATCACCTAGCGGTCCGATATACTCACTACAGTCCGATTTACTTAGCTCTGAACTGCGAAAGTGCTAGCGCTGCGTTAGCGGCTAATGCTAATGCTGCTGCACCCAGCCTTAGTGCTGGAGAAACTTCACTGAAAACTCATCCTTATAACTTACTAACTTACTATGAATTACTGCTCCTTAATACCTGACTGGTACAATTTATACATAAGGTGATGCGTATTATAAGGTACACTGTGGATTTTTAGGAAAATTAAAGGATTTAAAGTGCACCATATTACATGACAGTCTGGAATGACTACCCACCAAGTTTCATTCCTGTCCGTTGGTTCCTTCTGGGTGCAACTGTTTTTTTTTTCTTGGTCGTTTTTATTAAGCTAAACATACAAAAGTAATGTGTAACACATGTGTAACAAACTCAACATGCCAGATGTCTCAGCAGTTGTGGAGTTGTAGAGGTTCCTAATGGAGTCCTGTGATGATCCAACCTATACAGCTCCAACTTTCATGTTTTAATGCGTTCAGAAAAGGGAGGGCCTCTGGTTGCAGGACCTTATTGGTGATTGGTGCTGGCCATGGTGCCTCTACACGACAATTAAAGGATTTAAAGTGCACCATATAGTCCGAAAAATATGGTATGCATCAGGTACCAAACTTTTAAATTAAAATTAATTAAAATGTCAGATTCAGTGTGTTTTTTCTGTTCACATTCCACACAAATGATACGTCTGTGTCAACTATGGCCAAAAAAAAAAGATTAGATTTGGGCCACTATATCTGTTGTGTAAACATAGTCATGGCTTCTGTTTATGGTGAAAATCCTGTGCATTAGCCAACAGAGCCAATCTCCAAAGTATAGGAGATTTAATGTTAGTGTGTATTTATGAGCGCCTCGGTGTGGAGATCTGCGCAAGAGCAGTAGCCCAAACAAGCCAAAAAAATACTGTTTTCTGTGAATTATAGAGACAAATACTACAAACTAATTGCTACAGATAGAAAATATTATCCTGTAATGACGTTGATTAGATTCTGTGGGATTTCTGTAAAGCTTGTAAAGTCATGTCTTGCAACACTTCCAGTGAAATAACAAGTCATTGGTTGTGACTTGTGGGTGGAGCATGGGGCAGGTCATTTTTTTTTTCAGTTTTTTTTTTTAAAGAAAATTCATACTTTAAAATATAAATAAATAATAATTGATTACTGATAGTATGAAACATACAAGTTCACAGCTTTAGTCACAGTCAAGAGTTAAAGAGTATGAAAGTATGAAATGTTCTGTGGGGTTTGGGCCACCCAACACTGCAGCACTGCATTTCTTCTCAAAGCTCTCACCAAAATTTGTACCGGATGTTCTCAACGTTTCCTGTTGTGTGGGTGTAGGTCTGTGGGTGTGGGTGTGTATGTGTGTATATGTGTGTGTGCACATGTGAGCTTGTGTGTATGTGTGTTGGGGGTGGGGGTGTGTAAGTGGTAGGACGTGCGTGCATGCTTCTCTCAGTACTCACGCTATTTACTCTTTCAGCAGCAATTATGGGGGATTTAAGGTGAGCTAATAGCAGACAAACTGGATTTGACCTTTATGGAGGGGGATGTGTGTGTGAGGTGGACGCAAAGATCACTGTAAATATCACTGTAAATATCATTTATTGAAAGATAACATATATATAAAAAGTTGGATGGCAATGGTTTTTGGAAGGAAACTTACTATTAAAAATGTATTTATAGTAATTTAGACTGATATTGGCTATAATAACTTTTGATCATATTTATTACACAGAGCTACACATTTATGTCTCAGCAGTTGTGGAGTTGTAGAGGTTCCTAATGGAGTCCTAATGTGACAATCAATCCCATACAGCTAGAATATTCACGTTTTAATAGCACATCCAATAGTATACCACACATTTTCAGTCAGGGATAGATAGGTCTTGTGATGCTCCGTGTCTTGAGATGGCAGCGGTGTGTGGATGAGCATTGTCCTGTAGGAACAGTGCACCAGAGTGTGCGATCAGAAAAGGTAAAATTACTTGTTGCAGGACCTTATTGGTGCTTGGTGTTGACCACGATGCCTCTACACATGGATTTGTTGGTCTCGGATCTCCACCAAGACAAAAAAAACATGGATATTGTCAATAAGGATGCCCAACTGCCAATCTGAGTAGACACTACATGACAGTCTGGCACAACTACCCACCAAGTTTCATTCCTATCCGTTGGTTTCATCTGGGTGCAGCTTTTGTGTAACAAACACAACATGCCAGACGTCTCAGCAGTTGTGGAATTGTAGAGGTTTCTAATGGAGTCCTGTGATAATCCATTCATGTTTTAATGCGTTTAGAAATGGTAGAGTTGCTGGTTGCAGGACCTTATTGGTGCTTGGTGCCTACCACAGTGCCTCTATTCGTTGGTCATCTCCACCTAGACAAAAAAAAAGTGGACATTGTCACTAAAGATGACCCACTGCCAATCTGACACAACCACCCACCAAGTTTCATTTCTGTACATTGGTTTCTTCTGGGTGCAACTGTTTTTTTCCTTGGTCATTTTTATTGAGCTTAACATAAAAAGTAGAGTGTAACACATGTGTAACAAACTCAATATGCCAGACTTCCAGTGATGTCAGTAACGCGTTACTTAGTAACGCGTTACTCTAATCTGACCCTTTTTTTCAGTAACGAGTAATCTAACGCGTTACTATTTCCAATCCAGTAATCAGATTAAAGTTACTTTTTTAAGTCACTGTGCGTTACTCGCTCTCTCTCTCTCTCCACCTCATCTCCTCCACACACACACACACACACACACACACACACACACCGCTCCCTTACCCATTCCTCCTCCGCTCTTCCCCAATCACACGCGTCTCGCTTTCTCCCGTCTCTCTCTCTCTCGCGCTCGGCGTGTCTTTAGTTTCCGCCCGTTTTCGGCCGCGTCCCAATTCACTAGCCAGGGCAGCGGTCTGCCACAAATTTGATTGGCAGAGGAGAGCGTTTAAAGATTTTACACCACACGTGATTGGAAGTTCACTGTGGCGCAGAGCGCACATACCGTAAAGACAAGAAAAGTTCCTGTGCTTTAAATGAACACTGTCAGAATTAAATCCTTCTCAGTAGTTGGGCTTTCTTTATTTTATATATATTTTTATAAAAACAAGTATTTATGTTTAGTAAAATCAAGAAAGACCATATTTTATTTTTTATTAAAACAATATTTATGTTAAGTTAATTTTTTTATTTTTATAAAAAAAAAAAACTTATGTTTTTTAGGAAATAGTTCAACTTAATAGAGATAAATTGTTGCTGTTAAAAATTCATTTTCCAATAAAGGGAGTATTGGCAAAACTGGTTATAATGTTTATGTTAATGCGGCGGGAGGTGGTGTCTGCAGCTGCTGAAAGTAACTAATAAAGTAACTTGTAAAGTAACTTAGTTACTTTTAAAATCAAGTAATCCATAAAGTAACTAAGTTACTTTTTAAAGGAGTAATCAGTAATCAGTAATCGGATTACTTTTTCAAAGTAACTATACCATCACTGCAGACTTCTCAGCATTTGTGGAGTTGTAGAGGTTCCTCATAGAGTCCTGTGGTAATCAACCCTATACAGCTCCAACTTTTATGTTTGGATGCGTTCAGAAAAGGTAGGGTAGCTGGTTGCAGGACCTTATTGGGGCTTGGTGTTGACCACAGAGTCATTTCCACCAAGAAAAAAGTGGTACTCGTCACTAAGGATGACCCACTGCCAATCTGACATGACTACCCACCAGGTTTCATTCCTTTCCGTTGGTTCCTTCTGGGTGTAGCTATTTATTTTTTCTCTTGGTCATTTTTTATTAAGCTATACATACAGAAGTAGTGTATAATGCATCTGTAACAAACACAACATGCCAGACTTCTAGGCAGTTGTGGAGTTGTAGAGGTTCCTAACGGAGTCCTAATGTGATAATCCATCCCATAGAGCTTCAACACTCACATTATAATGCGTACAGAAAAGGTAGGGCCTCTGGTTGCAGGACCTTATTCGTGCTTGGTGCTGACTACAGTGCCTCCACACATTTGGATTCGTTGGTCATCTCCAACAAGACAAAAAAAAGTGGGCATTGTCACTAAAAATGACCTACTGCCAATCTGAGTAGTTAATACATGACAGTCTGGAATGACTACCCACCAAGTTTCATTCCTGTCCGTTGGTTCCTTCTGGGTGCAACTGTTTTTTTTTTCTTGGTCGTTTTTATTAAGCTAAACATACAAAAGTAATGTGTAACACATTTGGAACAAACCCAACATGCCAGACTTCTCAGCAGTTGTGGAGTTGTAGAGGTTCCTAATGGAGTCCTGTGATGATCCAACCTATACAGCTCCAACTTTCATGTTTTGATGCGTTCAGAAAAGGGAGGGGCCTCTGGTTGCAGGACCTTATTGTTGATTGGTGCTGGCCACGGTGCCTCTCCACACATGGATCCGTTGGCCATCTTCACCAAGACAAAAGTAGGCCAATCTGAGTAGTTAATACATGACAGTCTGGAATGACTACCCACCAAGTTCCATTGCTGTCCATTGGTTCCTTCTGGGTGTAGCTATTTATTTTTTCTCTTTCTCTTTCTCATTTTTATTGAACAAAACATACAAAAGTAGTGTGTAACACATGTGTAACGAACTCAAAATGCCAGACTTCTCAGCAGTTGTGAAGTTGTAGAGGTTCTCAATGGAGTCCTAATGTGATAATCCATCCCATACAGCTCCAACATTCACATTTTAGGTCATTCAGAAAAAATAGAGCCTCTGGTTGCAGGACCTCATTAATGTAACCATTCACCTTGGATCAATCACATGGATTTGTTGGTCATCTCCACCAAGACAAAAGCAGGACTGAAGATGACCCACTACCCACCAAGTTTCATTCCTGTTTGTTCGTTCCTTCTGGGTGCAACCACTATTTTAGCTGTCTGTGTGTTCAGTACATTAGCATTAGCTGTTAGCATTAGCTTAGCATTTTTTTTTTTGCCTAGCCATCCTTTGTTGTCCTGTTTTATAGGGTCCAAAACTCTTAAAATGAGTTGTTTATAATGAGAAGAACATTTTTGGACAGTGTTAATCATCATAACATAAACGCTTATCCTGCATTTCTTGGAGTAACTGTCTCTACTCTAGACTCTAGACTTTGAATGTGCATTGCTGTGAGGAATTGACTGAATTCATTGACAAGAACATCGGTTTTCGAGGGAATGCCCCAGTAGACTCATCCCAATAGTGCCAGCAATGAGTATAACTAAACAAAAAAACAAAGTTAAAGGCAGATAGTATTCATTTGAAGAAAGAATGGCCTCAAATATTTGGAGGTACTATGTTGTAGCTATATCTACTGTATCTTTCTCTCACACTTTATGTTTGTACATCCAGCCCATGCACCCGACCGTGGCCTGTCAGCAGCTCCATTAAGCTCTGCTGCAGCTGTGCGAGCTCACAGCCTGATGGGTTTGATTTTTCATTAGGTGTGAATTCTTATATTGTCCGATTGACGTCAGCGGGGAAGAGATGTGTTAAGCAATCTGTGAATCACACCAACAGGTTTGTTCCTGCACAGCTATTTCCCCATTCTCCATGCTCCACATCCCCCTCACAGCACTCAGATTTAGCCTCAGCTCGGCCCAGTGATTATAACCCTCTCCTTATTCAGATATTAATCTTAGAACATATTACCTAGCATGAATTATTCACTGTTTTGAAACTAATATCTAATATGTAAGTTATGTTGTTCGGGCTGTTAAAGTTTTATTCTGCGTTTAAATTTTGATGGTAGGCAACCAATGGGAATCCTGTTTAATCTTAAAGATGTTTGAGCTTCGTTTGAAGAGTATTGTGAGAATGAACTAATGAAAGTTAAGAAATTAAGTTTCTATATGCATTATTCTATTAGTGGTTAGTGTATATGTTGTGCTGCTATGAGTGGATCAGGTACAGCAGAGCTGCTGGAGTTCTTAAACATAGTGGTGGAGTTAAACAAACTCAGTGGGATTGCTGGACTGAGAATAGTCCACCAACAGCATCATATGAGCAGCATCCTGTGGGCATCATCCTGTGGCAAGTGTCCTCTGGTCAGTGTTCTGTGGGCAGCATGCTGTGGTTAAAGTCCATTGGGCAGCTTCCTGTTAGGCAGCGTCCTGTGGGAAGAGTCCTGTGAGCAGCATCCTGTGGGTAGTGCACTGTGGGCAGAGTCCTGTGGGCAGAGTACTTTGGGCAGCATCATCCTGTGTTTAGAGTCCTTTGAGCAGAGTCCTGTGGGCAGTATCCTGTGGGCAACGTCCTGTGGGCAACATCCTGAGTACTGAGGGCAGCGTCTTGAGTACTGAGGGCATTGTCCTGGGGACTGAGGGCAGCATCCTGTAGTCAGTGTCCAGAGGGCAGAGTCCTGTGTTTACAGTCCTTTGGGCAGAGTCCTGTGGGTAGTGTCCTGTAGGCAGCGTCCTGTGGGTAGTATCCTGTAGGCAGAGTCCTCTGGGCAGCATTCTGTGGGTAGTATCCTGTGGGCAACGTCCTGTGGGCAGCATCCTGAGTACTGAGGACAGCGTCTTGAGTACTGAGGGCATTGTCCTGGGGACCGAGGGCAGCATCCTGTAGTCAGTATCCAGAGGGCAGAGTCCTGTGTTTACAGTCCTTTGGGCAGAGTCCTGTAGGCAGCGTCCTGTAGGTAGTGCACTGTGGGCAACATCCTGTAGACAGAGTCCTCTGGGCAGCATCCTGAGGGCGGCATCCTGTGGGCAGTATCCTGTGGGCAACGTCCTGTGGGCAACATCCTGAGTACTGAGGGCAGTGTCTTGAGTACTGAGGACATTGTCCTGGGGACTGAGGGCAGCATCCTGTAGTCAGTGTCCAGAGTCCTGTGTTTACAGTCCTTTGGTCAGAGTCCTGTGGGTAGTGTCCTGTAGGCAGCATCCTGTAGGTAGTGCACTGTGGGAAACATCCTGTAGGCAGAGTCCTGAGGGCAGCATCCTGTGGGTAGGGTCCTGTGGGCAGCAACCTGTGGGCAGCATCCCGTGGGCAGCGTCCTCTGGGCGGAGTTCTGTGGTCAATGACAAAGTACTAGAGAATTAGTATTAGTGAATGTTTAAGAACTCCAGCAGCACTGCTGCAGTGTCTGATCCACCTGTATTCAGTAGTATTCAGTGTCTACTTTGCAGCAACAGAAAATCAAGCCATTCCAGTTTCCTTTCATCAGACATCTGTCAGGCTCTTATTTTTATCAGGCCAGCTGTGTATTTTGTCATATTTGCATTTTTGGTTTCTGGAAGGAAGGGGGAAATAAAGATCCAGTGAATTAACCTGCATGTTGGATGCCACTGGAGCATGTCCTACTGTTTTTTTTTTGAAGTCCTGCGTATGAAAGTAAACTAGTTTTGAAAGATTTTACGATATGGATAAAGTGTGACTTCCTGGTAATTGTTTTGCACAACTTGTTGATTCACACAACACAGTGTCTGCATTGTAGATTAATACTAAATTCATCCAAACTATTAAGAAAAAACATATGGAATTATTTAGTAAACAAAAAAGTGTTAAACAAACCAGAATATGTTTTATATTTTCGATTTTTTAAAGTAGCACCTTATGCTTAGATGACAGTTTTGCAAATCTTGGCTGGATTTTCTCATTAGCAACCTGGAATTCAGGCTTTCAGTTAACAGCTGTGCTGAACTCGTCAAGAGTTAATAAATTACTTGAATTTCTTGTCTCTTAATAAAGTGTTTGAGAGCATCAGTTGTAAAGTTACAGGTATACAGTAAATAATAGCTCTATTTGTGTAATGTTCTAATCCATATTATGAGAAGCGAGAACTACTTAACTAAGTAAAGAAAGAAAAAATACTTAAAGAAATGAACTTCAATCAATCTGAAACATTTTGACAAGTTTGAAAGTAACCTTAAGTGCAGTTGCAAAGACCATCAAAAACGTTATGGTGAAACTGGCACTCATCAGGGCCATCTCAGGAAAGGAAGAGCAAGAGTTACGAGTTATCAACCTCAGAAACCGCTAAAAGTTAAAAGCACCCCAGATAAGAGCACCTAAATGCTTCATAGAGAGACTAATTCAATAAAAATAGACTATAGTTGATGTTAAATAAGTGTTTTTTTATGTCATAAAAAACATTCCAAAGCTCTCATCTCATCATAATTACGATATTTCTAACATGACTGGGAAATGGAAATGGACATTTTGCTGGCATATCATCAATTTGGTGACTGGCCTGTTGCAGCAGTAGCACATTAGCTTGAATTTTTGCACCAGGAGTGAGTTGCATAAAGTTATCCAAAAGCAGTGTGTAAGACTGGTGGAGGAGTCTAAAATTCTAGACTAACTGGGTTAATTTGGGACATTTTAAAGTATAAAACAGGGTTTAGCACCACCAGCACTGCCACTGTAATTCCAGTAATGGTAATGTTTTCAGGACTGCATGCCTCAGCCTGTGACCTACAACTGCTGATTGCACAAATTCTGCTATGAGCCAACACTTGAACGCAGCAGAAGGAGTTTAATGGAAGAAGAGTTACACAATTCAGCGCAGGACACAGGAAACCAACCTTTAGATTTGTTTTTAATGTTGCATTACAGCTACAGCTTAAAGATTAAGGAGAGAGGTATTAACAGCCAATGGGCAAGACAAAAGAGTACCACCAAATGCAAGCCAGGCCAGGTGCAAAAGATTTAGCTCTGGAAAAAAAAACTACTTAGGTTTCTGATTCAGTTTCTCTTATTTTGCTATTAATAGGTATATGTTTGATTTAAATTAATGTTGTTTTATTCTATAAACTACGGACAACATTTCTCCCAAATTCCAAATACAAATATTGTCATTTAGAGCATTTATGTGCAGAAAATAAGAAATGGCTGAAATAACAAAAAAAGATGTAGAGCTTTCAGACCTCAAATAATGCAAAGAAAACAAGTTCATATTCATAAAGATTTAAGAGTTCAGAAATCAATATTTGGTGAAATAACCCTGGTTTTAAATCACAGTTTTAATGCATCTTGGCATCATGTTCTCCTCCACCAGTCTTAAACACTGCTTTTAGATAACTCAATGCTATTCACTCCTGGTGCAAAAAATCGAGCAGTTCAGTTTGATTTGATGGTTTGTGATCATCCATCTTTCTCTTGATTATATTCCAGAGGTTTTCAATTTGGTAAAATCAAAGAAACTCAAAGAAATCATTTTAAGTGGTCTAAGCTATGAACACAGGTGTGGAAAATCAGAACTCAGGTGAGAAGGAGCATTTTTCATAGACTGACTCAGGACATGAGTGGAATATTGAGAATTGTAGTCCTGAACATTGACAGAGAAGAGGGGGAGGGGGTTGGGGGGGGGGGGGGGGGCAGGAAGTGTGATAGGTAAAGAGTAGGAACAAAACAAAACAAAAAAAATGTACAATGGTTAAATGCATTTTACAATAAAAGTAGCCAAGACTTAAATATGAAATAAACAAAAATGATTCAAAAACACTTTAGAAATAAGTCGGTTAGGATTGGCTGTTCGTCTTGCATACATTGTAAGTCTAAAGTTCACACGTATCAGTTAAGAGTTTGGGATTTGTGTTGTAAGGCATTTGGTCTAGCTTGCTGGCTTGGTTATGTTTTACTAAAACAAGTCCACCCAAATAAATGTTGAGCATTCTTTTTGTGATTTTTTTCATTTTAGTAACTATTGCAACTTTTAAAGATTTGAAATTAAATGTTCCAATAATGTACCTGCTGAAAAACAGCATGGCATGCTCAAGCTGCCATTGTTGGTCATCTTAGCATTTAGCTAGCATTGAGGATACTTTTGTTGACCAGTATGACAAGTATAACCATACATAGTCTTTATTGCAGGCACTTTGCGAACCCAACATTGTGACCAACCAGTGACCCAACCTTCTTTGGTAACTCACACTCCAGTTGGTTGTTTCAGCATGACAATGCTCGTCCACAAACTGCTACCGTCTCAAGATCTCGCCTTGCCTTGAAGAAACTATTGAATATACTATACCATGGCCAGCTGCATCACAAGACTTATCCATGATTGATTGAAAACGTGTGGGATTCTGTTGGACCTGCTATCAATACTCCCAACACCTCTACTGCTACAAAAACTGCAGGAACTGTGCGAGAATATTGGAAATATTGGAGCTGCATGGGATGGATTATTACAGAACTCCATTAGGAACCTCTACAACTGCACAACTTCTACTTCTTATTAGTTATTATAGCCCATATTAGTCTAAATATTTAATCATTTATTGTTTCTGGTAACTTTTATCTTTCTGTCATAGGTAGCATCAGTTGCATGGACCCTAAACTTGAGCCCTGATGGACTGAGGGGGCCCTGAGGGACATTTACAAAACTGCATAATAAACTGAAAGGAAGAGCATGCTCTCGATCATGCAGTATCAAGAGCACACGCTCTTCCTCTCAGTTTCTGCAGAGTTCCTTTCTGCTCGAGGTTGTGCGGGGTCTCGTACGCTCAGGCCGCCGCCAGGATTTTGCAGTAACAGCGTTGAGGTTTCCTCTCAAGACCCGTTTCCTGCAGAGAGAGCTCGCCACTTCCTCTGCATGCTGGCCAGCAGCTTTCACTTCCTTTTCCCTCCACGGTTGGAGCTCAGAGTGAGCTTTTAAGAAAAACGCCTGATCGATACTTATCTCACACACAAGCATGCACAACTGCACACTGCATGTTTGCATTAGCACATCTGCAACTTAAAGCAGCTGAATGCACCTATCACACGAGGTGTCCACAAACATTTGGACAAACAGTACCAGTAAAAACATGTATTGCCCATCATTTGTATTGTTATATATATATATAAATTCTTGGACCTGATACATTATGCTTGTGATTGTCATTTCTTGTCATTTGAACCTTTAAAGCAACACTACATAGATATATTTGTGTTCTTCATCTGTTTTCATAGGTCCAGTTTCATTCTATGGGTGTGTATTTTTGAATATTTGTTAATACATGTTTGCAGTTCGTAGTATACACAAAAATCCTGCACTTTTTCTGTTTTTGTGTTACATTTTAATGTTGCGTTTTTAATGCATTACCTTTTTTGTATAGAATCTCATGAAAGTCCTGCAGACAAGGGTTTACAGATTTGATTGTTTCTATTAAATCACTAAAGATGTTATACTAAATAAAACTTTAACATTTATATTTTTACAGAAGTGCTTTTAGCGTATTTTCATATCGGCAAGAATACTGTTATTGGAATAATAGCCTGAAATATTATGCTATTTTAGCTTGACATTATTATTATTACAACTGTGTTATCACCATGTTATTACAATGTCATTATTGCAGCATTTTTGTCATGTTTTAATAATATTGTAATTGCTTTTTGTCACTATATTTGTGTTCATTACAATGTTATTGATATTTTGTTACAATTTTGCTGTTACCATGTAATTACTTTGACATTAGCATTAGTATTGCGTTATAACTGTTGTGTTGTTGCGTATGTCTCTACTGTGGACGAGCATTGTCCTGCTGAAAAAATGCTGCAGGATGTCCTGCACGTATCTATGAACCGTTAGTGTCCCTCATATCACTACTACAGACATCAAGTTGCAAAAGCTGATTTTCCTTCCAAAAAAACAAAAAAATCAACCTACACACCAAAGGATAACGAAACTTTAATCTTATATTAATTAATTTTACGTTTTTTTTTTCATATTAAATTTAGAGTATTCAGAGGTTAAGTGAAATGAGTTTTATCTTTTTTCTTTTTGGAAGACCCTGCCTCTGCTTTCCTGCCTATGCTTTTTTTTTTATTTGACAAAAATTGACAGTAACAATTTCACAAGTAATTGCACAAAATCAAAAACATTTCATATCATATTACAATAATTATTAATATTGCCTCCGCCATGATCTGCTTTCTCTCACTCACTGAACAAATCCCATCCGGGAGGAGGGAAAAACACTGCCCACCCACACTAAAAACTGATTGGCTGTCTCTCAGACTCTTTGTGCACTGTACTTTTCTTGCATTTTCTATAGTCCATACTGTGGACGAGCATTGTCCTGCAAAAAAAAAAAATTCGGCACGATGTTATGCACATGTCTCTAAACTGTTAGTGTCACTCAAATCACTACTAGGGGTGACTGATGTTCATATATGATGGCTTTTCAGATTATCACACCAGCAATTACACAGTTAACTTTTTTCTATACCGTCAATACTGTGAAAAAAACATTATCCTGCTGAAAACCATCCATACTGTGGGTGAGCATTGTCCTGTTAAACAAATGCTGCAGGATGTCCTGCATGTATCTCTGAACTGTTAATGTCCCTCATCACTACTAAGGGGTGATTGATTGGCTTTTTCAGATTATCACACCAGCAGTTGGGACAGTACACTTTTATCTATACCGTCAATACTGTGAAGGAGCATTATCCTGCTGAAAACCATCCATACTGTGAAAAAATGCTGTAGGATGTCCGGCACATATCTCTGAACTGTTAATGTTCCTCATATCAGTACTATGTGTGATTGATTGGCTTTTTCAGATTATTACACCAGCAGTTGGTGCAATGTGTTGAAAATGCGGTTAGTGTTTCTGATATCACTACTAGGGGTAGCTGATTGTCGTATATGATTTTTTCAGATTATCACACCAGCAGTGTGATATATGCCTATATCCTGCACATATCTGCATTTTCCATACGGTACCAGCTGTTAGTATTCTTTATATCATTGCTAGGGGTAACTGATTGTCGTATATAACGTTTTTTTTTTTAGATTATCACACCCAGCAATTGGGACAGTACACTATTTTGCATTTTCCATACTCAACAGTTTTCTGACTTTGGGTTGTATTTGTAGATTGTTTATCTGCATGATGACCCTCTTTGTCTCTGTTGTCTCCGTCCGTGGAGCTCATCAGAGCCGTGGAGACGTGGACGTGGAGAGTTCGGAGACCCAGACGAGTTCTTCTAAGAATGGCGTTCCTGAATAAATACCGCTCTCGTTTGTGCCCGAGGTAAGAGAGCGAGGGTTGCTAGGGGCAACATAAAAGCAGGTCACAGAGGCCTAATTAGCTATTATGATGTAATAAAGGTTGTATTGGAGGGGGCTGGGGTGGGCGGGGGTCCGGAAAAGAGTGTAAAATGGAACGGAGGAGTAAAAGAGAGAGAGAGAGAGAGAGAGCAGATATCCATCAGCTCGTGTCTTAACATGACCACCACCACTTCCCCCCACCCTCAATCGCCCACTAACCCCCACAGAATTCGATTTTTAGAAAATATTGAGAAGTGCAGTGTGTGTGTGTGTGGTGTGTGTGTGTGTGTGCGTGCGCGCATGTGCGTACATGCAGGTCTGTAATAGGCTCTCTGACGCACTAGCTCTGTGAGAGCAGCTGCACAGCCTTGGCAACTTTCTCTCTCTCTCTCTTTTTCTCTCTCGTTCTCTTTCTATCACTCTCACTCTCTATCTCTCTCTATCTGTATCCCCCCTCTCTCTCTCTTTCTATCATGTTCTCAGTCTGATTTAGCCTGCAATCATCCTATTTCCTACCCACTCTCTCCATTCATTCGCATCCTCCCCTCCATTCCATCCTTCCATCCGTCCCTCCATCCATCCAGTCCCACAGTCTCCACACTTCTAATTGGCTCACTTTTCAGTTCTATTGCTTTTTAAAACTATTAACAGTTGTTGGAATGGAATGAAGCTTTTTATGTGTGGGGAATGTAATGATGATATATGTGAGTGATTACTGCCGATATTAGAGCGAAAGAATATAGTATAGAGTATTGCGTAGATACAATTGGAAAGAGGATCTAGTTTAGACCATGTTGGAGCTTTTATCCTGGATACAAGATGAGATTGAGACAGTTGGGTATGGAGGTGTTCAGGTTCTGTATGGCATCTTGCAGAACATGTTACAGCAGGGCATGTAGATCCTGTTCTACACACTCGTAGGTTGCTGAAGCTGTCTACCAGCTGCTACCATAAATGATCGATTGGCGATAAGGCCAAGTAAGCGTTGCAGTCTGGTGGAGAAATTCCTGGAAGAGGATTATGATAGATGTGCTCTTGCAGTCATCTTTACAGGACTTTACCACGCCTAGGGAGAACAGCAACAGTGCTGAACTTTTTCCATTTGTAGACTGTTTGTCTGTCTTACCATGGACACATGAACATCAAGTCTTTTAGAGATACTTCTGTAATCCTTTCCAGCTTCATGCAAGTCAACAATTCTTGAACGTAGGTCTTCTGAGAGCTCTTTTGTGCGATCTCATCACATCCTGGCTCCAATTAGCTCTTAGAAAGTCAATAGCCTAGGGGTTCACTTTTCCCCCCCTGCACTGTGAATGTTAACATGTCGTGTTCAATAAAACCATGCATGTGTAAAATTTGCAATCTGGATGAGCATTATCCTGCTGAAAAATGCCTGACTGTCGTATGGGATGCTCTCCCCAGATCATCACATCAATCAATCAATCAGTCAATCAATCAATCAATCAACCTTTATTTTGACTCGGAAGTAAATTGAGGGCAACCCTCATTTTCAAGCCGAGCATTTACAAAAACAGGAATTGAAATGACTAAGAAAATAATAGCTAAATTTAGTTATTTTAACTTAATATTAAATAGAATATAAAAATAGATAAAAAAATAAAAATAGAAATACAAAAAATAATTGATAAAATAAGATTAATTGATAAAAAAAATAAGATCAAAAGAAGATAAAACTAATACAACCACAGTTGGAACAGTGTGTCCCTCCACAACAAAGACTAGATAAGTACAAATAAAATAAAGAAAAATCAGTACAGCTGGTTTCTAAAAAGTTTAAGATGAATGGATGATAGTTAGACAGACAGATCTATAGAAAACAAAGTAAACCTTTTATGAGTTATTGATCCTTGAGAAATAATAAGAGAAGAAGCTTATTACTATTATGTTATTACCATGTTAATACTATTGTGCTTTTTCTGTGTTGATATTTTATTTTATTACAATGTTGATACAGGGGATTGCAATGTTATTACAATGTTATTACAATGTTATTATTACAGTGCTGTTGTTGGCCTATCAATATGATAGCTTGATAGCTAGCCAGCTAGACAACTAGATAAATGGATGGATGGATGGATGGTTGATTGCATAGACCTGTTACAACTTTTAAAGTTATTTTTCAGTGAGAAAGAAACGAAGAAAGATATAGAAAAAAAGAAGAAGACAGAAATTAAAATGATATTGCATTGTTTACTGTATAATAGTATAATAGTAGGTACTTTGTACTTTGTACTTGGTAATCAAGAACAGCCCCCAACAAGCGCCTGGCAGCGTCAGAAAACTTCCAACATCTCGCAATAAGACCCATGCTAAGACTTGTGGTGTGGAATGACGTGTGTGTGTGTGTGTGTGTGTGTGTGTGTGTGCAACAGAGCAAAATGTGACCATTCATTTCCTATGTAAGCATATGATTTATAGCCACAATTCTTTTTCTGTCTTCTTTTTCTTCTTCTTCTATATCTTTCTTTTTTTTTCTTCCTACTGAAAAATAACTTTAAAAAGGTGTAACAGGTCTATGCCTTCATCCATCCATCCATCCATTCATCTAGCTGTCTACATGGCTAGCTATCAAGCTATTATTTTGACAGGCCAACAACAGCACTGTAATAATAACATTGTAATAATATTGTAATAACATTGTAATCCCCAAAACTGTATCAACATTGTAATAAAACAGTAATAGCACAATTGTAATATCAACAAAGAAAAAGCACAATAGTATTAACATGGTAATAACTTAATAGTAATAAGCTTCTTCTCTTATTATTTCTCAAGGATCAATAACTCATAAAAGGTTTAATTTGTTTGTCGATCTGTCTGTCTAACTATCATCCATTCATCTTAAACTTTTTAGAAACCAGCTGTACAGATTTGTCTTTATTTTATTTGTACTTCTCTAGTCTTTGTTGTGGAGGGACACACTGCTCCAACTGCGGTTGTATAAATGTTATCTTCTTTTTATCTTATTTTTTTTATCAATTAATCCTATTTTATCAATAAATTTTTGTATTTTTATATTTGGTGTGATGATCTGGGGAGAGCATCCCATACGACAGTTGGGCATTTTTCAGCAGGATAATGCTCATCCACACACAGCACAAAGTTTTCCAGAAATGTCTCCACCAAATTGCAAAGTTTACACCATAATAATGACATTTTAACCCCATAACAGCATGTTAAAAACCACAATAGTGGTAATACATTATAATACCACAAAAGTGGCATCATAGGAATTGCAAAATAGTAATAGTAACATTGTGATACAACAGTAATAGCACAAATGCAATAACAACACAGTAAAAGTACAATAGTATTGATATGCTAATAACATAACAGTAATAAGCTGGTAGCTGCTTCTACCTACAAGAGACAAACGGCAAATTGAGTTAACATTTTCTCAAATTTATTCAATTGAATAATGACGCTGTGAAAAGACATTTTACACCAACTGACCAAAAATAATCTCCACATCTTCTGCTCAGTAAATATTTGATTGCTAATATCCACACCAGTGTGTGTTCTGAACATAACAAACAGGATTATAGCTGCTGATTCTTCATTTCCTGTTTATTTAATGTATATTTGCACAACTAAAGGGACACAGTTGGAGAAAAATGAAGTGGGAAAGAAAGTAGCAGATGCCTCGATAGTCTGCCTGCTAGATTAGCAAGCTTGCTAATTTCACGTTAGCATGTTAAACACATTCTATATATTTCTTTTTTAATATGGGAGCCGTGTCTTCAGTGGTTCAATAATACACGTTTTTTTAAAGATGTTTTAATAATTTTACCATTTAATTTGGATATTTTCATAGGACAACTCCGCCCCTTTAAGTGCAGCTTGCTGTGAAAGGGTGGACAATGCATGCATGACAGGGAATAAAAAAAGTGAAATTAACTTATATTTAAGCAGAAAAATATGATTTCTGTGAAGCCGGACGTCTTATAAATATGATGAATAGTCCATTTTTTTTAAGATTTGAAGTAAAAAAGACACAATATTCGTATAATTATCAGATATTTTAGATCAGACATGTTTGTTTTCTGATAGAGAACATTTATTGCAAGGGTTAAAATGCGTAAAATTGATTTTTACTCTCAGGATTTTCCTTTAAATGGTTCAGTCAGTTACACACAAATGCTATACAGATTTAATACAGACGCTTTTCACTGCACTGAAAAAAATGCTGAGTAAAATTTACTTTAAAAAATTTTTGCAACTTTCTGCATTTGCTTTTTTTAGATAAATTTAAGTAACTTCAACTCAGTTTCAAGACTTAAATAGAGTTACATAGAGTAAATAAGTGAACTGAACTTCAGTCAATCCTTTCTTTTAGTAAAATTTACTTAATTTCTGCATACAATATTACCTAATTACAATTACTTCATTTATACAATTTAATAAAAGAGTAAAAGTAAAGTTTACTAAAAGAAAGGATTGATTCAGTAAAATAAATGAAGTAAAGTTTACTAAAAGAAAGGATTGATTCAGTAAAATAAATGAAGTAAAGTTTACTAAAAGAAAGGATTGATTCAGTAAAAATAAATGAAGTAAAGTTTACTAAAAGAAAGGATTGACTGAAGTTCAGTTCACTTATTTACTCTGTGTAACATTTAAATGAATGTTGAATCCAAGTTGAATCCAAGTTGAAGTTACTTAAATTTATCTGAAATTAAATTTATGTAAAAAAAGCAAATGCAGAAAGTTGCAAAACTTTTTTTAAGTACATTTTACTCAGCATTTTTTTCAGTGTGCTTTAGTAGCTGGATTTTGCAAGTCTACTGATATAAAATCTAATATAAAACTACTACCACAGAGAAAAGTGGTAGAAGGAAGAATAGTGATATTATTTATACCCATAATGCAAAGTTGCTTTACATAAATACAGTGTACTTCAAAGATGTCCAGAAATTTCAAAATGAAACATCAATAAAACGTTAATTAAGGATGTTTAGAAATTGTTGAAAAGTGATGTGTTTTAAACATCTACAGTGAGCATTAAAGTGACGACTTCTTTAAACGTCTTCGTTGGACGTTGATAATTGACATTAGTAAAATAATACATTAGTAAAAGACGTTGCAGAAAACGTTCACTTCAGATTCTCTTTGAAGATTTGTGTGTGAGTGTATGTGTGAGCATTTGCACGTGCTGGAGTGTGAAGCGTGCATTTTTTTCCCTCATAAACATTTCCCAAAAATACCCCTCCCCCTCCACAAGTCAATGATACACTTGGTGAAGTGGGAAGTGGCAGATATTCCGAGCCGCTTTCCATCCCTCCATCCCAGAGGGGCTTCGACTCATCAAGATTTACGGCATCAAGCCGTAACACGTGAACCCGAGACGCAGAGGTGGTAAACACGTCGCCCGCCGCAGTTTGTTTTGCGTTATTATCACCACGGGCAACCGGGGGCTTTTACGAGTGTGTGGTTGGAGGTTTTTTTTAATATGTGTGATGATTTCATACTGATTGGACTGCGTGGTTAGATTCCGGTTTTAGTGCTGATCTGGGAACAGCTTGGCCGGTCGCCCTAGCCAGGCTCACTGACTCTAGTTAACCCTTTATTACTCAACTGCTATTTATGTTAGTTATAGAAACGAGGGATCAAAGTGTGGACCCTCATAAAACTCCAAAAAGACATTTTTAAATACATCGTATGAATTTGACACTTAAATTACATTGTTAGAACCCTTATTTAAACCATCACATCCTTAAATAGACTGTAAATAAATACCTTCATTAAAAAAGGAAAGTTTACTAGAAGTTTTATGACTTGGAACATTTCTGTTATTTAAAATATAGACAATATTAAAATAGCTAAGCTAAGCTAACAGTTCAAAGACCACAAAAATGTACTTTCTTTGATGTTAATTAGGCTTGAAAAAGACTGAAAACTAAAAAGTACCGAATTGAACTTTAGCTTTTATGCTAACCGTTACAATTAGCTAGCTAACTAACTGCTCTGTGGCTAACCAGCTACTGTAGCAAGCCAGCAGACTAACTGCTTAGTAGGCACCCATAAAATATATACAGTCCTAGAAAAAAATTAGGAGAGCACTTCAGTTTCTGAATCAGTTTCTCTGATTTTGCTATTTGTAGGTTTATGTTTGAGTACAATGAACATAATGCATTAATTCTATAAACTACAGACAAATATTTCAAATAAAAATATTGTAATTTAGAGCATTTATTTGCAGAAAATGAGAAAAAAAGATGCAAAGCTTTCAGACCTCAAATAATAATGCAAATTTATATTCATAAAGTTGTTAGAGATCAGAAATCAATATTTGGTGGAATAGCCCTCACAGTTTTCAGGCATCTTGTTCTCCTCCACCAGTCTTACACACTGCTTTTGGATAACTTTATGCCACTATGGAGTTTCTTCTTTACAGAGTTTAATATACAGAGTTCTACCAATGTCAGTAGGGATGTTACACAAGATACAAATGTTGTAGTAGTGATGCTACTTTCATTAATTAAGCACTTGTTTTTTAAAGCATAATTAGCAAGTGTTTGACTTTGGTTGTGGTTTTACAAGCCTATTTACACTGACGTGGCAGAAGTCATGTAGGTGTGAGCTGTTATATTTGAGTCTCAATCTTTGAGCGAGTGTCAAATGAACACTACAGGCCATCTTGCTAATGGCAAGACAAGGTGAATTGTGGGAGTTGGAGTGAAGCCTGATAGTAGATGCCAGATTAATATGTAATTCATATTTCTGCAAAGCATTTAAAGTTGTTAAGCTCCTCCCCTGGTTGATCAATTACATTTAGAATAAGGGGGAAATTGGTCTAATGTTTCACTTTTGGTTTAAATTGCTTTAAGACTTGCCCAGAAAGAACTGATCCTAAATCAGTTAAAACATAACTACTGGGAACGCTTGGTCAGCCAAGCTTAACCTCTGAGTAACAGAAGGGGAAGAGACTCGTCGGCCAAGGGGGCTTCCATCAGCTTTATGACTGGAAGTTCCAGAGTGAGGGGGCAAGGAATTCCTCCCTTTCTGTACCCGCTAAAGAGAGTGTAGGTGGGGAGGCCAGACATAAACTCCCCCTGAGTGTTTCCCCATAGGGGTGACTTCATCTTTTACCTTCATTAGGTCACCAATATAAATAACCACAACAGAAGCAGGGAATCATTTAACCCTCTATAGCATAAATCATATTTTTTTTGGAGGGTAAAATAAAAATTTTGGAAGCCACTGTGAATATAGCAATCTTTAATTTACACTTTGACTTTGAGTAAGAAGCTGATTATTTTAATCAGGTGTTTTAGAGCAAGTGAGAACCCAAAACATGCAGGATGCACAAGGCAACGAATATAAAAACACTTTTTTAGCAAGTTCACATCAAGAATGTAAGAATATACTTCTTTACATATTCTTGCAGATATATATATTTTTAATTATAACCCACTCATTGTAAGCCTCGTTGTATTGGACATGGATACGCCATAAAACATTATATTAAAAGATAAATAAGTAAGTAAATAAGTAAATAAATAAGGTATGGTATGGGAAGATATGGACCAGTAATGGGGTGGGGTTTGGGACCAGAAGGTTGCCTGTTCAATTCCCTGTACCAGTAGGAAGTGGGTATTCAATCTTCTGGACATTGTTCTAAAAGTTAGAGAAGCAAGCTTGGGACCAAAAAGTTGCCTGTTTATTTATCTGGACCAGTAATATGTGGGGTTTGGGGCCAGAAGGTTGCCTGTTCAATTCCCTGGACCAGACGTAGGTGTGGCTTGAATGTTGTCTGTTCAAATCCCTGGACTAATAGGAAATTGGTATTCAATCCTCTGGACACTAGTTTAAAAGTTATAGAAACAAGCATAGGACCAGATGGTTGCCTGTTCAATTACCTGTACCAGTAATAGGTGGGGCTTGGGACCATAAGGTTGCCTGTTCAATTCCCTGGACCAGTAGGAAGTGGTCATTTATTTTTCTGGGCATTAGTCTAAAAGTAAGAGAAAAAAGCTTGGGACCAGATGGTTGCCTGTTCAATCCCCTGGACCAGGAGAAAGTTGGGGTTCAAACCTCTGGAAACTAATCTAAAAGTTAAAGAAGCATACTTGGGACCAGAAGGTTGCCTGTTCAATCCCCAGGACCTGTAAGAAGGATGTGTTCAATCCTCTGGACACTAGTCTAAAAGTTAGAGAAGCAAGCTTGAAACCAAAAGGTTGACTGTTCAATTCCCTGAGCCAGAAGTAGATTGGCGCTTGGGACAAGAAGGTTGTCTGTTCAATCCTCTGGACCAGTAGTAAATTGGAGTTCAAACCTCTGGACCCTAGTCTGAAAGTCAGAGAAGCAAGCCTAATAGATAAAGAAGCAATCTTGGGACCAAAAGGTTGCCTATTTAATTCCCTGTACCTGTAATAGGTGGGGGTTGGGACCAGAAGGTTGCCTATCCAATTCCCTGGGCCAGTAGGAAGTGGGTTTGGGTCCAGAAGGTTGCCTGTATAATCCCCTGGGCCAGTAGGAAGTAGAGGGTCAACCCTCTGGACACTAGTCTAAAAGATAAAGAAGCAAGCTTGGGACCAGAAGGTTGCCTGTTTAATTCCCTGGACCAGTAGGAAGTGGGTTTGGGTCCAGAATGTTGCAGATTTAAACTCCAGGGCAAGGAGAAATTGGGAAAAACACTGAAGTATACTTTAAGAGTTAGAATGGGCTTGGGCCTAGAAGGTTGCTGGCTCAGTTCTCTGGAATATAATGTTTGGGACTGCAAATTGATTGGTACAGTCCAATGGCTTAAGGTTAGAGTAGTCTTTAAGGATGTTGGTTCAATCTAATTCAGTGGACCAGCAGTAGGTAGGTCCAATCTTCTGGCCTGTAGCCTGAGGTTGGTTGTTGGTTCAATTCTCAGTAGCAGTAGGTGTGAATTGGGTAGGAATTGCACGTGAAGGCCAGGTTGCCACTCCTGTGCCCTGGATTAGTGCCTGTAGCTCATGTTTAGAGTGGGTGTTGGTCCAGTTGTCTGGAAGTGGGGGTGGGGATGTGATGGAAGGGTGGATGGAAGGTGACCTGGAACAAGGCTAACACACACTGTGTGTGTGTGTGTGTGTGTGTGTGTGTGTTCAGTGCCATGAATGCGTTAAATAGCCAATAATACCTATCCATTTGATCCCAATACTTTCGTATTTTTAGATACCAGAATTTTGTACATGTATGCGTGAATTATAAATATAGTAAAAGCCTGCATTTTAAAGATTTAAATAGTACACAATTCTGTAAGTGTGTGCGTATGTGTGTGTGTGTTTGGGTGTGTGTGTGTGTGTGTGTGTGTGGCAGTCGTTATGCTGTTGTTATTTATGTCTGAGTGTCTGTAAGTAGTGTATGAGCGACTGTCTGTGCACTCAAACTGCTCTGTCTGAGTCTCGGCCTGTCCGTCTCCTTGTGTGTGTGTGTGTGTGTGTGTGTGAGTGTGTGTGTGTGTGAGTCACAGGCTTTTCCCTGAGGTTGTGTGCTTGAGTCTTGTTTGTGGCTGAGTGTGCGTGGGTCCTGGAAACAGAACAGAGAGACCTGTGGTTGTGTGTGTGTGTGTGTGTAAGTGTGTGTGTGTGTTTTAAAGAGGACTTTCTAGTGTGTGAATCAGGAGTCTCTGTGTATAATTTGGTGTGTGGGAGTGTGTGTGTGTGTGTGTTTTATATGTGTGTTTAAGGGGGACACACAGTAAAGTGATGTGTGTGTGTGTGTGTGTGTGTGTGTGTGTGTGTGTTTGTGTCTGGTCTCACCCACACACAGCTGTATCACCACACAGCTCTGAAACCCCTCATATATATATACACATACACACACACATACACACACTCGTGGGAAAGTGGGGTTAATATTACAGTGATAAATATTCGACTTTTATAATAAATGTGTATAAATTATCAGATCTCCCACACAGCCGGATCTGATAACAAATGAGTCCAACTAGCAACAAGAACTAAGCTCATTAAAAACAGCCAGCTAATGCTAATGACTGGATCTGGATCTTCTGGGAAATGGGATCCTAAAAAGAAAACAAAAAAAGAACAGAATGAGAGAAAAAGAAAAGTAGAACTTTTATCTGCCCATCCATTTATCATTTATACTTCTATTGGTCTATCCAACTAACCATACATTTATCCAACCCAGTCAACTGTCTGTTTGTCCATCTACATATCTCATCTGTCCATCCATTCATCCATCATTCATCTTTTCTGTCATCCATTCGTCCCACCTATGCATCCATCCAACTGTGTATTCGTCCAACTCTCCATCATTCCTCCCTAATTTCACCCATTCATCCCAGCCAACTACAGTATAATTATCCATCCAATTATTATAATTAATCATCTGTTCACCTACATCCTTCCCTCCATCTATCTGATCCAGTCATCTATCTTTAATCCCTATTTTCTCCCATTCTTCCCAGCTACCAATCCATTATCATCCAACCATTCATTCATCATTTATAATTCTATGGGCCTATCCAACTAACCATCCATTTATCCAACCCAGCCAACTGTCTGTTTGTCCATCTACATATCTCATCTGTCCATCCACCTCCTGTCATCCATCTCATCTATCCATCCATTTACTAATCCATTCATCCATCATTTATCTCTTCTGTCATCCATTCATCCCGCCTGTGCATCCATCCAACTGTGTATTCATCCAACTATCCATCGTTCATCCCACATTTCACCCAACTAAAATCTACAGCATTATCATCTATCCAATTTTCATACACCTTATCTAACCATCTGTTCACCTACATCCTTCCCTCCATCTATCGGATCCAGTCATCTATCTCCTATTCATTCATTCCTATTTTCTCCCATTCTTCCCAGCTACCAATTCATTATCATCCAACCATTCATTCATCATTTATACTTTGACGCATCCATCTAACCCCCCATTTATCCAAGCCAGTCAACTGTCTTTTTGTCTATTCAGCCTTTTATCTACCTCATCAATCCATCCATCAATTCACCTATCCATTTATCCATTATTTATTTCTTCTATAATCCATTCATTCCACCTATGTATCCATCCAACTGTCTATTCGTCCAACTGTCCATCATTTGTCCCTTATTTCACCCATTCTTTCCAACTTTCTTCCATATCATGAATCATCCAATCATCATCTTCTATGGTATCTCTCATTTATCTCTTCACCTACATCCCTCCCTCCATTCACCTCATCCCCTTTCTTCCATTCTTCATCCAACCATTCATTCATCTCTTGGTACATCCATCCATCCCTCCATCCTTCTATCTAATAATTTGTTGGGTAATCCAACTATGCCGTCCATCATTCAGCACTCCTTTTAGACATTTATCCCACCCATTCAGTTTTATTCATTGATCTATTGTTTCATCCATCCACCATTCCATCCATTTATCTATTGAATCATCAAGCCATCTGTTCTCCTATTTGTTCTTTATATGGTTAGTGCATCCAAACCTGATCCATTCATTGGTTGGTTCATCCATTCATCTATTGGTTTATCAATCCATCTATTCTCCTATTTATTCCTCTATTGGTTCATCTCTCCATCCTTGCATTCAACTGTCCATCTATTTCTTAATCCATTCCTCCCATCAATTCATCTGCTGTTTCATCCATTCATTCTTCCATCCATTTATCTATTGGTTTGTTCACACATTCTTCTATAGTCTATTTAGCTATTGGTTCATCCATCCCTCCCCATAATTTAATTCCATTCATTGATTCATTCACCTATTTATTCATCTAGTGGTTCATCCATCCTTCTGCCCTCCATTCATTCATCCATCCATGCACCTATCCCACTGTTCATTCGCCAGTTCGTACATTCTTTCATCTACACAGTCTCCCATCCATTTAACCCTATATCCATCCAACCAATAATTTTTAATTTAGCCCATCCTTCACCTCTGTCATCTGTCCATATAGTCATTATCCATCCATCCATCCATCCATCCATCCATCCATCCATCCATCCATCATTCTATCCATGCTCTCACCTATCCATTTCTTAATTAATTCTAATCTCTCCACCTTCCCATCCTACAAATCCATCCATCT
This sequence comes from Astyanax mexicanus, assembly GCF_023375975.1. NCBI lineage: Eukaryota > Metazoa > Chordata > Actinopteri > Characiformes > Acestrorhamphidae > Astyanax > Astyanax mexicanus. Next base: position 32,665,814 of record NC_064428.1, read on the forward strand.
ATTTATCCATCCACCTGTCTATCTACACGTGTGCCATTCTGTGTCTTTTGCAGGATATCTATCTTTAATATGTCCATCATCTTACGTCATATCTTTAATTTACCCAATTAAAAATGTAGGTTTTCCTCCATTTATCCATCCATCCATTTGTCCCACCATCCATCCATTCATCGCTCTTTTCTCTAGCTGAGTTCAAACAGTATCAGTGATCTTCTCTCTGCTTATCTCTCTGAATTCCTGCTGCAGCTGTTGTTAATCGATCAGTGAAGATGCTCTGGGATGTGTAGGAAACAGAACTGCCCTCACGTGGCTGTATAAAGTGAATCAGCAGCAGCTGGGGGAGCTGTGGGAGCTGTGGGAAGTGCCAGCACTGTGTACCAGTTCTACCAGCACACAGTATGAATCAGTGATCTAAAGGCTGCTCATCTGGGATCAGTTTTTCTTCAGGAACACAATTATAATATCTGCACTGCTACTTCTCAACGCTGCTTTATAATTGGAGTGAATCACTATCACTTATGAATCACAGTCACACGTGTAGGGCTGCGCTGATCAGGGAACAGCCGGCTGACGAGTTCATATGGCCAGATATCGTTAAACTGGAGGGTGAAGCTGATTGCAGCTGTGTGACGCTATATAAAGCAGATCGTATAGAAGATTCAGGAGAACATGTGAGTTTAACAGATAATAGCATTTACCAGCAGCTGTCTCTATTGTCTACAAGTTTATTCAAGCTTTTAAAAGAGTGAGAAAAGAAAAAAAGTTCTTGTGAAATCTATATCCATCTATTCATTTATCCGTCCATTATCCATCCATTTATTAATTCATCAATCTACGTCCATTAACCTGTCAATCCAGCCTTTTATCCATACATACACCTATCAATCCAGCCTCCTTTCAATTCACATGTGTATTCAACCTCATATCCATTCCATACATTTATCTGTCCATCATCCATCCAACCATCCATCTATTCATTCATCCATCCGATTATCTGTCAATCCATCCATCCATCTATCCAGCCTTCTTTCAATTCACACGTGTAGCCAACCTCATATCCATTCCATACATTTATCTATCCATCATCCATCCATCTATTCATTCATTCATCTCAATATCTGTCAATCCATCCATCCATCTCTGCATTAATCTATCTTTTAGATATCCATTTTAGCCTTTTAGATATCCATCCAATCATGTATTTAGCCTCCCATCCATACATCCATCATCCATTCATCCATCTATCCATAGATCATTGCAAACATTTACCTATTCACCTTCATATGTTATCTCTCATGTATCTAACCATCCATTTACCTACATCCTTCCCTCCATCCATCTTTAATCCATCATCCATTAGCCTTCCATCCATCCATCCATCCATCCATCCATCCATCCATCTATCCAGTCTCCCCTTCATCCATCCTTCCTCTGTCCATACATTGATCCATCCTCCTATTTATTCATCTGTCTTTCCAACCATACATTAGTATTAATATTGTCATTATAATGTTGTTACTGTTGTGTTATAACAATGCTATTACTATGCATATGTATAAATGCAGTTCTGGGAAAAAAGAGAACACTTAAATTGAAAAGCTCTGGAATATAATCAAGAGGAAGATGGATGATCACAAGCCATCAAACCAAACTGAACTGCTTGAATTTTTGCACCAGGAGTGAGTGGCATAAAGTTATCCAAAAGCAGTGTGTAAGACTGGTGGAGGAGAACATGTCAAGATGCATGAAAACTGTGATAAAAAAAATGAAAAGCTCTGCATAGTTTTTGTTATTTTAGCCATTTCTCATTTTCTGCAAACAACAATATTTTTATTTGAATTAGAATAAAACAATGTTCATTTTACTCAAACATATACCTATAAATAGTAACATCAGAGATTCAGAAACTGAAGTGGTCTCTTAATTTTTTGTAGAGCTGTATATATATATCACGTACACACATACACACACACACACACACACATGCACACACACAGTTTTGAGCTGTATATCTCTACGCTGTCTCCTGGAAGATTCAAAGACAGTCTGACAGTGGTTGCGAGTGATTGTTTTGACACGGCGCTGTTATCTGTTTGTGACTAAAGACGTGCCGATGGCATCTGACAAGAAGTGGCAACGGGCGACATTCAGGCTGACAGACGGCGCGAGAGAACCTCAGCGTCCACGGCTAACCCAGCCTGTGTGTCAGCGTCTCGCTAATGACGGCTACGTGGTGCAGGGATGCTGTTTACCATTCTCCCAGCTGTAATTTCTTCCAGCACTTTAGAACAACCCTTGTAATTACTCCCAACCCCCCCTTTTTGGACGCTATTGTCTTGTCAAGACTTGCAATTTGAGGAGGTTCTTGGAGCATCTGTGGTGGAAAAATGTAGCGAGTCATGTTTTCCCTCAAGCCAGGGCCCGAAAAAAGGAGAAGAACAATCACAGATTTCCACCGGGACTCGTTTACTTCAAACAAGAAGCAAAAAGAAGGGAACTAAAAGTGTAGCACCACCACTAAAGCTACTTCTGTTTATCTTTAGGTCAATAATTTATTTTAGGTCAATAAGGTCAGGTCAGATGAAGCCTGTCTAAAGACGAGGTTTAAGGAAGACTCCAGCAGAACTGGTTGTTAGAGATGTTTGTGACATGGTAAAGTCATACTTATGGACTTGCGGTGAAACCAGTTTCTTCTCTAACATTACGTCACAAAATTCTCTAGCAGCCCAGGTAATAGTTTCCATGTTGTTCCATCAGGGTCAGTTATGGGACCAGGAGGGGCAAAACATGGACGCCATTTGGGTTGTAAACTTCACACAGAACAGATTTCCACTGGTCTAATGTCCATTCCTTGTGTTTCTTGGGCCAAACAAATCTCTTCTGCTTGTTGCCTCTTCTTAGCAGTGGTTTCCTAGCAGCTATTTGACCATGAAGGCCTGATTTTGCGTGTCTCCTCTTAACTATTGTTCTAGAGATGGGTCTGCTGCTAGAACTCTGTGTGGCATTCAACTGGTCTCTGATCTGAGCTGCTGTTAACTTGCGAATTCTAAAGCTGGTGACTCGGATGAACTTGTCCTGAGAAGCAGAGGTGACTCTTGGTCTTCCTTTCCTGGGTCTTCCTCCTCATGTGTATTTGCGACTCCAATTGGGGACACATTTAGAGTAATTTCTTAATTTCTTAAAGTAATGATGGCCACTCGTTTTTCTTTAGTTAGCTGATTGGTTCTTGCCATAATATGAATTTTAACAGCTGTCCAACAGGGCTGTCGGCTGTGTAGTAACCTGAATTCTGCACAACACAACTGATGGTCCCAACCCCATTGATAAAGCAAGACATTCCACTAATAAACCTTGATAAGGCACATCTAAAAAAAACATTTCAGGTGCCCACCTCTTGAAGCTCATTGAGAGAATGTTGCCAAGAGTGTGCAAAGCAGTAATCAGAGCAAAGGGTGGCTATTTTGAGGAAACTAGTGCATAACTCCACACGTGTTCATTCATAGTTTTGATGCCTTCAGTGCGAATCTACAAGAGAAGGTGTGTCCAAACTTTTGGCCTTAACTATAGCTCAAGTAGTGTCTAGATGGTACCCATGTGAGCTTAAAATGGGCTAAAATTATGGTGCTCATTTGAAAAACCCAACCTGGTCCAATTAAAAGCTCATGTTCAAACCCACAGAGTCCATGCCCACCTAGAACCCACCTGGAATTCACCTGAAGACCACCTAGCCCATGTTTTGGCTGGAAGACATTAGAATCACCACATATTTCAGACCTTAACATCATATATCATAATATACATCAACGTCTATAACCTTTAAAAATAGTAATGGTGGTTTTTCATTTGATTTTATTTGTTTGAAGGCTCTACTTTGTTTACAACATCTGAAAGTGGATGCATTGACGTTGTCTGAAATACAGTTATTTTAAATGTTTAGAAGAGTATATGGCCAACATCAGGGAACACCAGAGTAGATTTTGTCCCATGCCCATGCCCTCTTTTTCTGTTGATGAATAATGTCTGGTTTTGACTGGAAATTAAAGCTTATGTCCGTAAGTTAGTTAGTTTAGATTTGGGGTATTTAGGGACCTCTCTGGTGAGAATGGGTAATTGCACAGAGCATGCGGAAGACTCATTTTAAACTGGGCGGGTGTGATGCGGTCTCTTTTCAGAGCGGATGAATCCGATTCCAGGTTATGTTCAGTTACAGAGAAAGAGAGAGAGAGAGCGCTCAGTCAGAAAGTTCGCTCCTTCATTTCTTTGTTTTTACTATATGTGAATGAACTTCTGAGCTCTGAGTTTCCTCTTCTGAAGTCTCCATTGCTCCACCAGCCACTCACGTTCAGTAAAACTGAGCCGGATCTTCTTTTAGAGGCTGTACGTTTGACGGAAGTATGTAAAGAAGGCCAAAAAAACGACCCGACACTATATTTTATCCCTTCTTTACTCAGAAATGCTTCTGCTTTCACTTTAGAAACAAAATAATATGGACTGCCACTTTATAAATAAAGTAAATGAAAAATCTAGGTGGTGCAATCAGTGACCACTGACTGTGGACGTCCCACATCCTATACTAACTGAGCTTCAGGATCTCAGACAGGTCTATTAATGCTGGTTAAAGTGCTGGTGTTTTTAGAAGCTCCTGATTGTATCTTTAAGGAAAAGGCAGCCGTTAAGAGCCGGTGAGTCACTCCGGCTCTTCTCCAGTCCTTCCCCCTTCCCTCTCCGCCGCTTTACGGGAAGTGGAATGTGTTTTTATTTCCCCATTTTGCTTTCAAGAACAGCCCAGGCGGGTCGGCCTGTTTGGTGAATGTTTGTCTGTCTGTGTTGGCATGTGTGTGTGTGTGTGTGTGTAGTCTGCCGGAGGTCGGGTGGGCCCTCGCCTAATTATTACTGTTGGCCCGTGAAGAGCTGCCCGAGCGGCCGAGCGAGAGAGCGAAGGAGAGAGGGAGCGAGGGAAGGAGGAGAGAGTGAGAGAGAAACAGTACGTCTTTGTTCTTCAGCATTCAAGACAGTGGAAAACAAATACAGTGGAAAAAGTGAGGCAGTTTCCATCAACCCATGCCAAATAAACGATGATGGAGATGATTAGGACTATTGGTTTTATTCCACAGTCTGTTATTCCATTCAGTCTTCATTAACTATTACACTATTATAGTGTGAAGTTTGTTGCCTTTAGTGGGTGGCTTGCTTGGGAACGCCCACATCTGTATTTACTATACATTGTGAGGTGCTATCTTGTGAATGAAGACAATTAAACACTTGTCCATATGATCATAGCAAGGTGATGTATGTAAACTATGGTTGGAGTTGGAGTTGGACTGAAAATATGCCAGATATGGTGTTATTACATGTAATGATGTAATGATTGTATCGTGACCGGAGGCATCTGTCTAGAATTGTCCTTGCGTATAGACAAGCAACTATGACAGAAATTGCGGGAGACCCCACATATGTATCCCACAAATCATACACTGTAAACCCAGAAGTTGTTTGAACTCAAATAAATTAAGTCTGTTTTATATAAAATTGGAGATTTCTAAACATTACTCAACTATTTTGAGTTAGATGAACATTTGTGGGCACATATACATTCAAACTGAGATCTTTGAGTTGAACCAACTTATAATAACTGAGTTTAGTCCTTTGCCATTGGCAGCCTCTTATCCATTGGCTTTTGTCACATCTATTTGCATACTGGGTGTGTCCCCCAGTTTCTGACACTCACCATTAGTGTGCAGTGATTTCTGCCAGGCTAGGTTAGGTAAACTTGTAGATCACCTATTATGATTAAATGCTTGCTCTTTGTGTTGTAGGCTGTAAGAACAAGCATCATTTACTGAGCTGCAGTAACTCTGTGTTCTCACTGTGCTCTCAGTATTTTTAATTCTTTGCTGTTTTCTTTCATGAGTATTTAAAAAAAATAGTTTTATAAAACTAGAAATAAGACTAAATACAAGTTTAGGAAAATATTAATTTTAAATATATTTGTATATGTATTTGTTAAGTTCACTGTACTTAAAAATTATATAACATGAACTTAAAATTTATTAGGTAATCTGTTACAACTAAAGTTTTGAGTTTAGTCAACTTATCAGGTTTTACAGTGTACGTAGCAGAGTCACATGGGATGTGGTTAGTATTTATAATGGGCAGACAGCCAATAGATTGCATCTTAGAGAGCATGAGTACTAAATATTACTAACTTCCAGTGGACGTTAGACATTTTGGAGCATTTCTATTGGTCAATTCATTATGAGATTTGGACACGATATAAAGTAAACAGCTGACAGATACACATTAGGTCAAAAAGTGAAAAATGGTAAAACTGAAAGTGTTATGTATAAGAAGGTTTAGCAACATTTTGAGAAGGTTCCAGGAAGTTTAGCCTGTAATGTTATAGAAATAACCTTCCTAGAAAGTTCTGAAAACCTGTGACATAATAATTGTTTGCATCACAGCCTTATTTAAATGTTTGTCACACATAACATTTCATAGAGGAATACTTCTCGGGACCTTTATCTTTATGTGAGAGTGATTTTGAACATGTTTTGTATAGAACATAGAGCTACAGTCTTCTAACTTTTGATGTATAGCTTTTTTTAGACTACTTTTTTCTCTTGGCTGGATCTTTGGTGTTTCCCCTTGGTCTCTATGGTCAGTGGAGACTCCTCTCAGACCAGACAGTGGTGTGTGTGTATGTGTGTGTGTGCCCCGGGCCTCTGTTGTGTTAGGACCAGAGTTTTTTCTTTTTTTTCCTCCAGTGTGTAGTTTGGCTATTTTGGTCTGATAAACACAGCAGTGCTCTGAGGGTGGGTGGAAAACAATAGTGGGACTGGGCACCAAGGAGCAAGATGGAGACGGTTTATTGGAAACACACAAACACACACACACACACACACACACACATATACACACACTTGTGTGCATGTTTTCCTTGGAGAACCACAAAGCTGCAAAGTGGTCAACTTGAGGAAAAAAGGTTTTTATAAAGATTAGTGAAGATTTTCATTCATAATAAAGATCACTGAATATCTATGTCTTTGGTATCATGAGGGCTCAAAACCACCTCTTACATGGCTCAAAATGTGTAATCATGGGTGTGTTTTGGACGTAACATGAAATCAAAAAAATACTCTGACTTTGGCGTGTTTGTATCTTAACAGTACTGCACTTTTGTGTGTCTCAGCAGAGAAACTGAGCTGCTTGTTTACACTGTAAAGATAAACCAGCAGCTCATTTCATGAAAAAGCAATGTTATGTTATGCTTTATTCTGTTTATTGTTGAGTTAAAAGCTGTGTTTGTGCTCTGCAGTGTGTCTGTGTGCATTTTTAATGAATGGGGTTGTACATTTGCTGGGCGCACCTATGGGAATGGAATCTGATGATTGATTGTTGTCATGGTTTTAATCAGTAAGTGGCGCACCTGTATTTTCCACCACCAAAATATATAGAAACACACCAGAAATTTACCTTCCAGACCACAACACCAGAACATCAGTGTAGATTTATTCCTAAAGTCTGATTGTATTTTAACGGCACGGGCACAAAGCATGTTGACGGGCTGTAAGATTCCAAAGAGCATCGAGCGTGCCTTGCACAGGGTGTATGTTAGTGCCCTCAGAATTTTCAGTTTCACCTGAACAGTACAAGAAAAAACTAAAGTTGTCACCCAACAGTATGGGTACAACACATGACTTGGTGATTACTGTATCTGCTGTAACTGTAGATTAAAAGGAATTCTGAGAGAATTCTGTTCTACTGCAGAAAATAGCTGCAGAAGAGCAACATTTTTAGGTTTAGCGAATGTTTCTTCTAACATTTCAATAATGTTAGTATTCAACTAGCTGGGGATATTATGTGAGAAAGTCTCTAATAACATTATGATTAGTTCACATTTATGTTTTCTGTTGCAAATGTGGCAAAACGTTTTTCTAACGTTCTCTGCTCCTTTAGTAACTCTTGCTTTTGGGACTAATAAATACAATCAAATCTAGTAGTAAATAGTGACAATCATCTCATGTGGGGCTCAGACTGGTGGAACATTGGCCAGGTAGGTTTCATGGTTTGTTTCAGGTGGGCTTTCCAATTGGAAACCATCACTACAGCCCACCTTAACTTTACATGGGTCCCCTCTAGAGCCTATATAATGTACAGTTTCCAACTCAGTTAGGCCCAGAGCTAACCGCTCCTGTTCCCATCGCTAACCCTGCTAGGCCACATACTGTTATTGCCATATTCTATATTGTCCCTGTGCAAAGAAGTATTTCCATTTATTTGTTGCCTTTTTAGTTTACTACACAAATTTGAACGCACAATCTGTCCTTTAAATTGTGTCTCAATTTCTTAATGAATAGACCAATGGAAATTCAAAAATTGTCCAAAATGACCTGAAATGAACTCTTTTTTTGCTTTGACATCCATTGAAAGTCAAGAAGGTTTTATCTGTTTCCTGTAAAGATGGTGTTTTGGAGAGATAGATTGATTAATGAATGAATGAATGAATGAACAGGTGTCCTAATATATTTGAACATGTAGTGTACTTATTAGGCAAGTGTGTGTGTGTGTGTTGGTAAAACCTTTCCCCTTGGTGTTTTCCCAGAGGACGTGCAAAAGATGGAATGGCGGTGTGGCTGTCTGCCTTTTCTCCACTCGTCCGGAATGTCTGTATGGGTTGTGTGTGTGTGTGTGTGTGTGTGTGTGTGTGTGTGTTTCTGTCTGTCTAGAAGGGCTGTACAGCCAGGTGCGCTTGCCTTGCCTGCAGTATTTCGCACCTGCATATCCCGACACACACCCACATGCGTGCGCACACACACACACACACACACACATACACAAAGACACACATAGACACACACACACACACACACACAAAGACACACATAGACACACACACACACACACTCCTCATTCTTATATTGTCAGACAAATCAACAGATGTAGACAGATATGAATACACCATATAATTAGTTGAGTATTTAGAGCTATATTTGTATGCGAGTGTATATATGTGTATGTATATGTGTGTGTTTGTGTGTGTGTGTGTGTGTGTGTGTTACGGTGTTAAAATGAGGTCATCATAGTGCTGACTTTGGGATTAAGAGATGACACACACACTTCCTGACAACACTACAGCCCCCACAACCCTGAACACACATTACACAGCGCGACCGGCATCTAACCTCCCTCTAACACACACATCTGACAACTTGTACACATCTGGGGTTCTGTTTTCTACAGTGCACACTGATGTGCCAGAAGTCCCGGGATGGCAGTGTATACATTTATCGTGAAGTTTTACCTCAGCGGACGAGGAGAATTGCTTGGGAACATGTTATCTGAATCAGCGAGTGAGTTGAAACAGTGTTAGTGGGTGGTAATGATTGTATCGTGACCGGCGGCTTCTGGTTAGAATTGTCCATGCGTATAGGCAGGTGACTCTGGCAGAAATGAATGGCTCACATCCCAATTTAATGCAGAAGACTCCACACTCATATCCCACAAGTCAGTGCAGCGTTCTTTAGCTTCTTTGCGATGCATGGCAATTATTAGTAGTAAAGATATATCAACTTCTAATTAACGAATGCATGAAGACACATACTAATAGGACTCTCCGGAGCAGATTAACCTACATGACCCTAGTGGCACCATATCTAATGCCAGACATGGGCTATAGTGGAATAAAAAGCCCCCCATCATTGAGGAACACTGTGGAGCAGTGGAACGTCTTTTGAGATATTAGAGTTGAGAAGTTTGGATGAGGGGAGATCATGTGCTGATCATCCATCATGCTGACCTCACTAACTCTAGCTCTTGTTGCTGAAAGAAATCAAATAAAGCATCACAGCAATTCTCCATTATTGATCTCTTCTCTGGACAGTAGAGACAGTTACTCCAACAAAAGCAGGATAAACTCGCTTTAATACCATTGATGTCAGAAGAAGTATTGAATAAGCACCTGTCCCCAATACCTGTCCATATTGTGAATAGGTGGTGAGAGAGAGAGAGAGAGAGAGAGAGAAACAGAAAGAAAGAAAGAAAGAAAGAAAGAAAGAAAGAAAGAAAGAAAGAAAGAAAGAGTGCAAGACACAGAGAGAGAGCCAGAGAAAGAGAGGCACATAAAGAGAGCGAGAGAGAGCGAGAGAGAAAGACAGTGAGACAGGGGCAGACAGAGAGAAAAGTAGAGAGAGAGAGAAAAAGAGAGAGAGAGACACACACAAAAAGAGAGACGCAGAAAGAGAGAGACAGCCAGAGAAAGAGAGAGACAGTCAGAGAAAGAGAGATACAGAAAGACAGAGAGAGAGCAAGAGAGAGAGAGAGAGAGCCAGAGAGAGAGACAAAAGCCAGAGTAAGAGAGACACAGAAAGAAAATATATAACAACGATATCTTATTAATTTATCTTTTTTTATTATGTATCTACGGTGGCCGAGAAAGCCCAGCACAGTGCAAATTGAAAAGCGCTGCAAAAGCACAAAACACATCCATCAAAATTACAACACAGGCGCAGCAAATAGAAAAACGCGCTGCAAATAGAAAAACGCGCTGCAAATAGAAAAACGCGCTGCAAATAGAACCACAACACAACGGAAGTGAGTCACAACACAACGGAATTTTCCCGGGGGACCTTAAAAGATACTGTACCAGCTAAGCTGCGTCTTCAGTAACGTCTCGGACTTCACTATGTGTACAAAGGACAATAAGTGGCAAACAAGCTTCTGAAAAGTAAGTATGTTTATTACCTGTGATTACCACGGTTGTGTGCATATTATTAAAAGTTCTGCTTCACAAAACGCCTTGTTTGCCACTTATTGTCCTTTGTACACATAGTGAAGTCCGAGACGTTACTGAAGACGCAGCTTAGCTGGTACAGCATCTTTTAAGGTCCCCCGGGAAAATTCCATTGTGTTGTGACTCACTTCCGTTGTGTTGTGGTTGTATTTGCAGCGCGTTTTTCTATTTGCAGCGCGTTTTTCTATTTGCTGCGCCTGTGTTGTAATTTTGATGGATGTGTTTTGTGCTTTTGCAGCGCTTTTCAATTTGCACTGCGTTGAGCTCTCTCGGCCACCGTATGTATCTATATGATTTACTTTTATATGTAAGATATGTTAATATATATATATATATATATGTATTAGTTTTTTTTACCTTTTGTATATTAACTTCTTGTTTTATTGCTTTAGCAAAAGTTGTTAATTGCAATTCATGCCAATTAAGCTACTTTAAATTGAAAAAAAAAATGAAAGAGAGAGAGAGAGAAAGTGTGAGACAGAGAGAGAGAGAAAGAAAAATACACAGAATATAAATGATTATACTTTATTTACTGATATTACTGATTTATTCCTTATTATTACACATTTATAAAGTCTCCACACCCTTAATGTTCTTTTCTTGTCAAATATCATTAATAATAATAGTTGATTATCCAGTTCTGTTATTGTAGTTTTGTCCATGTACATTACATTACATTACATTACATTACATTACATTACATTACATTACATTACATTACATTTGTCAGACGCTTTTGTCCTCAGCGACTTACAATAGTGAAGTACAAAAGTAATAGAAGTTAAAGGTAAAAATATCTTTATATAGAGCTTAAAGGAGATCAAAGGGAAGTAATAGGGTAGAGGAGAAGAGAAGGGGAAGAAGGAAATGAGGTTAGAAGTAGTTAGTTACAATGTATGTAATCCGTATTTATTTTATGTGTTTGCTTTTATATATGCTTTGTCAATAGTGTTTCTTATTGCATTCATGCCAATAATATAGAAAGAGACATAGAAAGAGAGAGCGAGAGAGAGAGAGAGAAAGAGAGAGAGCACTAGTCAGTAAGTATATCTATAATGATATGTTTCTCTAATGATGGTGTTAGACAGCTCAACCAAACACACACACACACACACTCACACACACATTACACATCTGCTGAATCAGTACTAATGTCACTTCAGCAAGAGAGAGTGATTGACACAGAAACTCATAAACACTGTCATGCACACGCAAACACACACTCATTGTCTCTCGCCCCCATTCTCTCTCTCGCTCTCTCTCTCTCTCTCTCTCTCTTGTTTATATATAAAAACATACATATATAACCACAGTTGTTATATGTGATGCAACATCTGTTATGCATGTATGCATGTGATATAATTGGGACAGAATGGAAAATAGGGGAAGATAGACAGTGTTTCTTACATTTACTTGGACAGTCTAAACCCAATATATTTCATACCATATCCATTTCCAACTCTCCTCATTACAATGACCTGTTGAGATTATTTTGTATTTTACTTCATTATGAATATTAAATATTCCCAATCCTAACTTTTTTTGTGATGTGTAGCAGGTCTGAAATGCAGGAATGGATATTTATTAATGAATGAAATTAAGTTGAGAGGATAAAACAGGAAATATCTTGAGTTTATAAAAAAGATGTTTTGCTCCTGGTCCTATCTCTCTCTCTCTCTCTCTCTCTCTCTCTCGCTCTCTCTCTCTCTTTCCTCATGGTAATCACCTGATGGTATTGCGCCACCCATTAGAGCTTTTACCGTAAAGATTTGCCCTGCGGTGTGTGTGTGTGTGTGTGTGTACGTAGGTGTTTGGGTGTGACCAGCAGTTCTATTGTTGTCTGTGATGTGAGAACAATCACAGGTGATCTGTCTGGAAACAGTGTGAATGCCACCTTCATACAGCATTAAACATTACACTTTAACTACTGCTCTCTCTCCCTCTCTCTCTCTCTTTCCCTCTGTTTCTTGCTCTCTTTCCCATTTCTCTGCTCTCTTTACCTCTCCCTTTCTCTGCCTCTCTCTCTCCCTCTCTTTCTTGCTCTCTTTCCCATTTCTCTGCTCTCTTTACCTCTCTTTTTCTCTGCCTCTCTCTTTCTCCCTGTTTTGTTTCTCTCTCCCTTGCTCTCTGTCTCTCTCTCTATTTATCTGTCTCTCTCTCTATTTCTCTCTGTCTCTCTCTTTCTATTTCTGTCTCTCTCACTCTTTCTGTCTCTCTCGCCCTCTCTCTTTTTCTCTCTCTCTTTCTCCCCCTCTCTCAGTCTCTCACTGTGTCTCTCTCCCTGCCTCTCTCTCTTTCTCTCTTTCTCTCCCTCTGTTTCTTCCTCTCTTTCCCATTTCTCTGCTCTCTTTACCTCTCTTTTTCTCTGCCTCTCTCTCTACCTCTCTTTCTTGCTCTCTTTCCCATTTCTCTGCTCTCTTTACCTCTCTTTTTCTCTGCCTCTCTCTTTCTTTCTGTCTTGTTTCTCTCTCCCCTGCTCTCTGTCTCTCTCTATTTCTCTCTGTTTTTCTCTATATATATTTCTCTCTGTCTCTCTCTTTCTATTTCTGTCTCTCTCACTCTTTCTGTCTCTCTCCCCCTCTCTCTTTTTCTCTCTCTCTTTCTCCCCCTCTCTCAGTCTCTCTCCCTGCCTCTCTCTCTCTTTCTCTCTCTGTCTTTCTCACGGTCTCCCCCCCTTTCTGCCTCTCTCTCTCTGTCTCTCTCCCTTGCTCTCTTTTTCTCTATTTCTCTGTCTCTCTCTTTCTCACTCTCTTTTTCTCTCTGTTTCTCTCGCTATATTTCTCTGTTGCTCTCTCTCTCTCTCTCTCTCTCTCACTCTCTCTCCCTCCTCTCTCTATTACTCTTTGTCTTTCTGCCTCTCTCTCTCTCTTTCTCCTCCTTTCTCAGGTCTCGGTCTGTCTACCTCTCTATGTCTCCCCCCCTCTTTCTGTCTCTCTATCTCTCTCTGCCTCTCTTACATTCTATTTCTCTCCGTCCCTTTCTCTCTGCCCATCTCCCTCGCTCTCTGTCTCTCTCTCACTTCAGTTTAGTTCAGTGGTGCTTTATTGACATGAATGTAATTACATGTACTATTGCCAAAGCAACTAATAATACTAATAAATAATAATAATAATAATAATAATAATAATAATAATAATAAAAAGTAAACAGATATTAGAAAATAATAATAACAATAATACAACAATTCAATAAATAAATAAATAAACGTACAGATTAAAGAGAAAAAATAGTAATATTAAAAATATTAAGTGATCAATAAAGGAAGTAAGTAAAAAAACAGTCATAAAACATGTTAAAGTTAAGATAGATGAGGTAACATAAATATATTAATATCAATATCATAACAGTAGTGATAACAGTACAGACATTAGTAATGATTGGTGGATGATCTTATTGGGTGTCTCTTGACAGTCTCTCTTTCTCTTGCTCTCTCGCTATTGGACGAGCTACCTACACTCCCAAACACCCCTACTGCAAAATCTACAGGAACTGTGTGTGAGAATATTCAATATTCAAGCAGCAAAGCATACCTGAACAATTGCAAAACCACCACCACCATGCTTTACAGTTAGTAGTATATGGAAAATTAAAGCAGGCTCTTCTTAGCAGCACTGTTCTCAATGTTCTCATCTCGTCTGAACGAAAGACTACACAAACCGTAGTTCACTGTAGTTTATAGCGTATAGTTAACATCTGATGCTGCTTCTGATTGACTATAAAGGGAAATTCCCCTCGTCAGTGAATACTAATGAGATTCTAGATTAAAAATTGCGGTTTGTCGCTCCGCCTTAAACCACAGACACCACCAGTTCTGAGGAAGAAGGTTTTTGGCCTCGTTCGATCTTCTCGGCCCTGGCAGTCGTTGTACTCAGTGTTCTCACATGTCCTCAGCTCAAACCACAGGCTTTTTTCTATTTAGGTTGGAGCCAATCAGATCGTGCCCTCAGGAGCCACAGGCCTCATCCTAGACCACTGACTTTATAGAATTTCCCCAGAATGTAGTATAACCAAACCACATTACAGGTAAATAGGCACTTACTATAAAAGATCTGCCTTGCACGTGGTGTGTGTGTATGTGTGGAAGCTGCAGGTACCTGGGTGTGACCATTTCTGTTGTCTCATCAGGTTTGTATGGAAAAGTGCAATTCAAAAAGAGCACGTTGTTTCGTTCATTTAATTCATTTACTTTGACTTTTATTTGATTGCAGTCACTAAGAACCGAAGATATTCAATGTTTTATCTGTTCAAATCCATTTTATTTATTAATATGCATCAATTCCTGCATTTTCCTGCATTTCAGGCCTGCTATACATTCCAAAAACAAGCTATTTTAGGCCAGTATTAAGACAAATCAGTATCCACATCTCCAATCTCCTTTTTAGACGAAATGGACCAAAGAAGAAAAGGACCATACAGACTGTTCTCAGTAACAAGTAACACCTTTAAAAGCCAGGATGTGTCATGGTCTGGGGTGTATCAGTACACTTCTGTGATGTAGCATCAAGGCACAAAAATGCATTAAAGAGAACTTAGAGCAACAGACATTAAGACAATATTTTTTAGGGATGCCTATGCATTTTTCAACAAGACAATGCAAAACCACACGCCGCAAACAATGCAAAGGCATGGCTACAGAACATAAAGATACAAGTCTTGGACTGGTCTGCCATTTATTAATATACAGTGAAACCATTCTTGCATTTTAGCTCTGCTACTTATTGCAAAAAAGTAGGAACATGGGCAGATTTAGGCTAGTAATGAGGTTAAAGGGAATACTTGGTCAATGGAACCATTGGTCAAACCCAAAGAATAAAGAGTTCACATTCACCGAGACCATATTAAACCACATCCAGAGGCGGTGTTAACATGTTCTTTGGTCTTGGAGGAATATGAGGTGGACCATCACACAGTAAAAAAAGTTTATTGCAGATCTTTTTTTTTATTCAAATGGACTGAAGATAAAGAGGACCATCCAGACTGTTATCAGTCACAAATCCAAAAAGCCAGGATCTGTTATGATAAGCCTATATGGACAGCATTAGTTTCTTAGGGGGTCCTTGGTTAATTTTCTCTTTTAACTGGGGTCGTCTGTGATTTTATTCACATCCAGAATGACCATGTATGTGTTTTTCTCAGACATCCTCTTAGAGAAAATTACAGGCTAAATTATCTACTGTTTTTCGCTGAACTCTTATCGTGGTCCTCCAGTAATTTTAGTCGCGTCCAGACACACATCTCTGAGTTTCGTTTCCTCGCATTTAATAAAATAGCTATTTGTCCACTGCCGCGCATTACGTACACTTTGGGCGCAAGTTTCTATGGAGATCCACGTAAAAACACAACAGTGAGTGGACATGAAGGAGCTACTAAACGCGATGTCTTGTGACCGAGAAAACTCACTGATCTTCCTGTTTTTTTAATTACAGAGTTTTATCACTGAGTAAAAATAGGAAATATTTTTCGTAGATGTCCCCCTGAGAAATGAATCCAGTCTTTTCCAGGGACGCCTATGCAGTTTTCAACAAAGACAATGCAAAACCACATTCTGCAGACATTACAAAAGCTTATAAAGGCACCTAAAAAACACTCCATCGCTTGGTATCAACAGTATTAAAAAGTTCTATGGGAAAGAATGCCAACATTTAGGGTTGGTTTATGGAAAAGGTCACCTAAAAGTCTGAAGTCCTCTGTTCTTAGCCTTCTATGCAGTTGCAGTTCCTGTGTTTCTTATCTGACTCTTCAGCTCTCAGCACTGCTATCTGGAAAGACATCACAAACTGCTCTTTTTCCTGCCATGCCGGGGGAGAGCTCATCCCCTTTGGTGCCTGTGTGCCGAGGTCACCCTATAGCGCTATGGGCTGGTGTGTGTGTGTGTGTGTGTGTGTGTGTGTGTGTGCCGGGTACAGAGGGGACAGCGGGCAGCCGTTGCTGTCAGTTCATATCAGCGCTCCTTCAGGGGACTGCAAGGCCAGCAGGGGCGGTGAGTCTTCGGGCATCCCAGCTGCAGTGAGGGTCCTCTGGGCAAGCAGCCTGTGGAAACCCCCCGTACCCTCTGGAGCTCTGGAGCTCTGAAGACGAACCACTTGCTCACTTTCTGAGCTTCTATATTAAGTCTTAAATAAAAGGACGGCAAAAGAAGGCTTGCAGCAAAGTAAAATATCCTATATCTACACTATATGGGTAAAAATTTGGGTACCACTTTAAAATAAGACTACCTTTATAAAGGGTTTATAAATGGTTTAAAGTTAGTTCATTAATGTTATTAATAAGGTTGTAAATACCTTACAAATCATTAATAATCAGTTATAACACATACATAGAAAGGGCAACAATAAAGATTGCTGTAGGTTCACTATTTGGCAAACAACAGGTCATTGTTGCCCTTTCTACGTCTGTGTTATAACTGATTATGAATGGATTTTAAGGCATTTACAACCTAATTAGTAACTATTAATAAACTAATTGTAAACCATTTATAAACCCTTTATATAGGTAGTCTTATTTTAAAATGGGACCAAAATTTGTTTCTAAATCGAGGGATTATCCTTTTACCTCCTTTCTCTACTGTCCATAAACGTCTTTTTACTAGATTGTGAAGCTACTTAAAAATAAGGGACCACTTAAAATTGATGAGTTTCTTCGATTTAACCAAATTGAAAACCCCTGGAATATATAATCAGGAGGAAGATAGAAGATCCACCAACAACCATCAAACCAAGCTCAACTGCTTGAATTGTTTTCACCAGGAGTAAAGGCATAAAGTTATCCAAAAGCAGTGTGTAAGACTGGTGGAGGAGAACATGATGCCAAGATGCATAAAAACTGTGATTTAAAAAAAACAAAACAGGTTTATTCCACCAAATATTGATTTCTGAACTCTTAAAACTTTGCATATATCAATGAAGATATTTTTATTTGGAATTTGGGAGAAATGTTGTTTGTAGTTCAAAGAATAGAACAACAGTTAATTTCACTCAAACATAAACCTATAAATAGCAAAATCAGAGAAACTGATTCAGAAACTGAAGTGGTCTCTTAATTTTTTTCCAGAGCTGTTTAGTGAATGTCCAACAAAACGTCTAGATTCTATGTCTGACAATACAATTAAATAAACATATATTTGCATGCAAAGCAAAATTTGGACATATAGTGAAATTCTGTACGTTTTTGTTGAGAATGTATAATTATTGCACAATATGTTAAAAATACTTTTAAAACGTGCATTCTGGTGCAGTCTCTTTTCCAAACAGAAGAACCTGGTGATTTTAAGCAAGGATTCTGTTGCACTCTCTTTTATCTTTCCAGCTTTCTTCAGTTCTAATTAAGAATTTCTTTGGCTTAATAAAGATCAGACTACATTTAGGTTTACATTTGCTAAAATATATAATTTTTATTATGCATACAATGTCATGTTTGATAAGGAAATAAAAAGTAGTAAGTGTAGTAAGTACTCTAAGCTCTGTGGGTCTGGAGTAAAGTCCCGGCTCAGAGTGTGAAAGCCTCAGGCTAACCGGTAAAGGAGCTCTTTCGCAGCAAGTAAAGTCGCGAGTCTTGAGTTTAATTGCTGTGACGTTTGTGCTACTGCAGCACCTTCCCACTCGTTTAGCTCTTTCTCCAAACTGGATTACTTTCTGTTTTGATCTCAGTTTTACTATAAAACCTTTGCTGTTGGCGTAGCTACACTGTAAGCAAAACGCCTTCGAGTACAGTACTGGAGTACGATCTTTGACTCATCAGATAAAGACGGGGGAAGCCTTTTGGTCCTACGGTAAAATATGCAATCCACCTTCAACATCTACTGTAAAATCAGGAGTACTGATATACTGATTCTTTACTGGAATCCTATCTTTGGTAAATTTGAACTTTGGACTGTGTTTGTTAATGCTAACAAAAATTGAATAACTTTGCAATGGCCGACCATCTCAATCTCATCTTGTATCCAGGATAGAGGCACCAGCTTTTACGTATTTATGACAAAACCACATCAGCATCCTGCAGAGCCGTAAAACAAGCCTAAACCCACCAGGACTGATGACAGTTCAAACCCACCCTCATCAATCTCTCACCCAGATATACAGAGTGTGATATAAACACACCACCTGCCAATTACTGCTAGCAGCGCCGCTGGACCCCATCCAGCACTGAGGAACACCTCCACTGCTTTACTACTGATCTATCAACACATACAGACACACACATATATATATATATATATATATATATATATATATATATATATATATATATATATATATATATATATATATACACACAAATTTACAAAACACTCACAAAAGTATTGGAACATCTGCTTGGAGCAACATAAAATTCCTGCTTCAGCTCTGCCCATAACATTAAATTGGATGAAGGATGAACCCCCCCACCTCCCATATCACGACATACTGTGGCTTTTGGATTTGTTACTGATAACAGTCTGGATGGTCCTCTTATAGTAGGGGTCGGCAAAGGGTGGCAAGCATGAAACATCTGGCCTGTGACTTTAGTTTCCACCCGTTCTCGTTTTTAGGACCGTTTTTATTCTTTGGCTCCTTATAAGGGAGTTTTTCCTGGTCGTATCCCAATTCACTAGCCGGGGCAGCGGTATTGTATTGGACCGTGACCCTGACATCATGTGTTCAATTCTGCATGAGAAGCGGTGGGTTTATTTAATTATTATTATTTTTATTTTTTTTCTCTGGTTTTACCTGCTTTGAGATCAGCTGTTCTGCTATTGGGTTCAACAACCCTCTGGGCTGGAGAGCTACTAGTCTGTAGCACTACATCCCATTACACTTACACTTCATGTTCCAAAACAGATTTTTTTTTTGTGGCCCACCATGTAATGGCTTGGAAAATATCTGGCCCGCAGCCAAACTTAATTGCAGACCCCTGGCTTATAGGGTCATTGTCTTGTTGCATGGCCCACTTTCTCTTGAGATTTAGCTCACAGACAGAGATTTTTAGATATTTTTCTTCCAAAATGTGCTGGTATGCTGTAATTCATGTAAGAATTCATTGTTTGCAAACCGTCTAGGCCAAGATGCAGCAAAAGAGGCTTAAACCATGATCCTACCACCATCATGTTTCACAGCTGGGATCTGGATGTTTTTTTATGGTTTTAACCTCTTGGCAACCAATAGCTACAGTATAGCAACACCTTAGCAACACCTTAGCACCTGTGAATATACATTTTTTGACAAAGACAAAAAAATAAAAAATAAAATAAAATAAAAAAATAAAATAAAATAACGCACCAAGAAGTTGATTGTTGGAATGCAATTAATTTCTATATGTGTGAATGTAATAATAACACTTTAATAATAACACTGCAATAACATTCGAATGGCACCATAGTAATATCACAATAGAAACACAATAGTAATAACATGGTAATAGCACCTATTATTATAATAACCTTGTAGTAACACAATAGTAAAAACTAGGTAATGACCCAATGGTAAAAAAAATTGCAGTAACACAACAGTAATAACATTGTAATAACACTGTATACTCCTTGTATATTCTATGTCTGGCGTTAGACATTGTATGTTTATGTAGGTTATTCTGCCTCAGAGTCCTTTTTATTCAATAGTATTCTATTGTGTGTACATCTCTAAAGACCGAGACTACACAAGATGTGTTTGTGCTTTTGCACATTTGCAATTACATAATAGTTATAACTTGGTTATAACACTACATATACCCCTCTGTATATTCAATGTCTGGCATTAGGCATTGTGCAAATAGGTTAATGTAGTTTTATCTGCTTCAGAGAGTCCTTTTCTATTGGCAGTAGTTTGATACAAGGACTAGACAAGCTGTGTAAGTGTGTGTTTGTGCTTTTGCGCATCTATGTCAATAGATGCAACTTAAAGTAGCTGAATATAATTTAATATATAGTATATAGCATTCGTTACAAAGGGTGTCCAGGAATATGTGGACGTATATTTGGATGCATGTGTTTTATTACGTACCTGTACATAACCACGTAGCTTCAGAGAGACACGGAGTAGCAGAGGAGCAGAGTGATGACATCATATCTCAGAAGACGTCGTGTTTGTCTGATGTTTTTCCACCTCTTCTCATCTCTCACTCCTCCAGTTTCTCTATCTCGCTTTCTAGGCGTTTAAATCCGTCCGTAACTTCTATTGTCTAACTCTTTTTCCTTTACACACAGAGAGATACAGAATCTCAGTGACCTACAGATAACCTCACTCATGTTCAAAACAATCATATTAGTGGCTGCCACTATGATCGGAAAATCAATGGTTCGAATCCAGGTCATGCAGCTTGCCATCAGCTGCCAGAACCCTGAGAGAACACAATAGACCTTGCTCTCTCTCTCTCTGGGTGGGAACAGTATATGGCGCTCTTTCCCCTCATCACTCCAAAGGGTGATGTCGATCAGCACGGGGCTGCATCTGTGAGCTGATGTATCAGAACCGAGTCGCTGCGCTTTCCTCCAAACGTGCAGTCATGCTACTTGGAATGGGTTTGACCTGGTGGGCGTTGAAATAAACGGCAATACTAACGACGTTACTAACGCTGTTACTTTTTTTTAGTAAGGAGTAATCTAACTAATTACTCTGACTGTAACTATAACACCATTACCATTTCCGACACCCCGTTACTGCACGTTACTTTAGCCGCTCAATGAACTTTTTTTATTTTTTTACTTCGCGCATACAGACAAATGCACAAGTGTGTGTGTGAGTCACAAGGGAGGGGAGGATGAGACCAGGGTTTCTGTAGGGGTCCGAGAGGAAGACAGTTGTCTGTAGTGAGCACTTTAAATCAGGGATATCAAACTTGCGGCCCGCAGAGCGATATTTTAGTGTTAAGTTCAGCTGTGTGTGGTACAAACCTTTAAACTTACGATTGACTGCACCTGTTGCTTGATTTGAATAAATAAAAACGGGGGGTGGGGGGATGGGAGTAACGCAATAGTTACTTTTACTGGTAACTAGTTACTTTTATAGTGGAGTAACTCAGTTAGTAACTCAGTTACTTTTTTGGAGAAGTAACTAGTAACTATAACTATAATTACCTTTTCAAAGTAACGTGCCCAACACTGTCTTTAGCTAACTTTAATTAGAAACATGCTCCCGAGAGGTGGTGCTTTTCATGGCGGGGGTGCAGATTTCTGCACGCTTTCAAAATAAAAGTTTACTTTAAAACAATTTATGCTATTTCTGCGATATCATTTTTTGGGGGGAAAAAAATCCATGTATTTCTGATATTTGGTGAGAAACGTCCCACCCATCTCCGCTGGTTCCTATGCCAACGCTACTCTGCATTGGACTGACTGCAGTGAAATCATCTTAAATAGAGTATAATTGCTTTGTTATGTATGTCAGTTGCATTTAATGGTGCTAAAATGACAATAATATCACTTATCGCAATAATTACTTGGACGATATATCGTCCACAAAGAATCTTACTGTGACAGACCTAGTTACGCTTAATCGGTATGTAGTATTAGTGTGTATTTTGTTTTGTATGTTGTGCATATGTGTGTGTGTGTGTGTGTGTGTGTGTGTGTATAGGTTAGTGCACTGTCCTGCTGTAACACTTACACAATAACCCGTGGGAGAGAAGTGGGTGGAGAAGTGCCACTTTTATTTTCAGGAAGGAAACACATCTGTGGAACAGTAACCAGTACCAGAGACGAAAAAGCGGAATCCGCGTCGGGAACAGTTAAAGATAGACACCCAGCATTCCACACACACACACACACACACACACACACTTCTTTTTTTGCCCTTTGTGCCAATTTCTTACAATCACTTTTAGTCTATTTAAAAAATAAATATTTAGCCTCTTTAACTGAACTATTTAAAAAAAATACAATTTACCCACAAATTAATCACATCAATACATAGTTAGAGTTTCCACATTTTGTTATGACTAATGTTGGTGTAACTATGCTTTTGAAGTTACAAGGTTTCGTTACAACTTTTATCGGACTTCTATACAGCAAATCTCCGGAATATAATGAAGAGGAAGGTGGATGATTACAAGCCATCAAACCAAACTGAACTGCTAGAATTTTTGCACCAGGAGTGAGTAGCATAAAGTTATCCAAAAGCAGTGTGTAAGACTGGTGGAGGAGAACATGATGCCAAGATGCATGAAAACTGTGATTAAAAACCAGGTTTATTCCACCAAGTATTGATTTCTGAACCCTTAAAACTTTATGAATATGAACTTGTTTTTTTGCATTATTTGAGGTCTGAAAGCTCTGCATCTTTTTTTTGTAATTTCAGGCATTTCTCATTTTCTGCAAATAAATGCTCTAAATGACGATATTCTTATTAGGAATTTGGGAGAAATGTTGTCTGTAGTTTATAGAATAAAACAACAATGTTCATTTTACTCAAACATAAACCTATAAATAGCAAAATCAGATTCAGAAACTTCTCTCTTAATTTTATATCTTTGATTTTTTCACAAAATAAAAACTTTTGTCACAAATAAATTTGTTACTTCTGTGATTGCGGGGGTTTTCTTATGTCATGTTTTGTTTTCAAATTTGGGCATATATGTCTATTTATGAAGTTGATTTTAAAGTCACCAAGATTTGTTACGACTGTGATTTTACAGTTTGAATGTTTTCTTACTTTAATTGTGTAGGGGATGTGATTGTTCAGGTTTAAAGAACTTGTTACAACTGTGATTTTGCAGTTTTTTTATATTTGTGTTATGACTGTGATTTTTCAGTTTCTAAGACTTTGTAACAGCTGTGATTTAGCAGTTTACATGTTTGTGTTATGACTGTAATTTTGCAGTGTAAATGTTTTTTGTAATAACTGTGATTTTACACTTTGAATGATTTTGTTACAACTGTGATTTTGCAGTTTCAAAGACTTTGTAACAGTTGTAATTTTGCAGTTTGAAAGACTTTGTAACAGTTGTAATTTTGCAGTTTGAAAGACTTTGTAACAGTTGTAATTTTGCAGTTTGAAAGACTTTTTAACAGTTGTAATTTTGCAGTTTGAAAGACTTTTTAACAGTTGTAATTTTGCAGTTTGAAAGACTTTGTAACAGCTGTGACGTTTTCAGATTAAACATTTTGTTAATCAGTTTAAAAGGTTTTAGTTACGACGCAGCCGTTTTCTTATCACTTATAAATGATATAAAGTTTTGTTCCAAGCTTTTGTTAGGAATGCATTAATTTAACTTACTTTATTAGCAGGAGGACTGCAATCTTTTGACTACTGTGTGAGCAGTGTACTGATGTATTCTGTGTTCTGTGAGGTTGAAGACACTGGGCCTGCAATCGTAATCGTGTAATCAGCAGAGTCTATGTGTGTGTGTGTGTGTATAAGTGTGTGTGAGTGTGTTTATGTCTTGTAAACAAATGGTTTAGAAGTGTCTGCTGGATTTCCCTGATGTCGCTCATGCGGGGCGGTTATGGGTAGATGCTCGTATACAATCAGACTGTTTAGAGCTGCTGTGATGGTTCTTATCTGCAGCGCTGTTACAGAGTCTAGCCAGATAACACCACAGTAAACAGAAAGAGAGAGAGAGAGAGAGAGAGAGAGAGAGAGAGATTGTTGGTGAGTTTAGTCTGAAGTAAAGCTCAGCTGATAAGATAAAGACGCTGTGATTCAGATCCAGGCGGCAGTGCTGCTGGTTTGCTTTAACGCACCGAGACCAGACAGGTGCACTCAAGGCCAGACATTACCCACACTGTCTGAACTGGTCTGACTGGGTTAGGCTCACTTTCAGTAAAGCAGGATGTTTAGACACACACCCACACACCCACACACACACACTGTTTTAATAGTGTCTTATTAAGTGATGTCACACTTACAGTGGTGCGTGAAGGTTTGTGAACTCTTTAACCCTCCTGTTGTGTTACAGGTCAAATTGACCGTTTTAAAGTTTGAAGATCTAGGAAAAATAGTATTATAAAAAGTATTTTTTCAGTATGAAAAAAAAATTCTGCTTGCCTTAATTAAAGCAATCAACATATAATATAAAAAAATGGTTCATCTCACATATTTGCAAAATTGCAATGTTACGTTTCACTGTTGTGTAAAACCATGGGTTACATACACCCACATGCACAAACACACACACACACACACAAATTAAATGAATGGACCAAAAATCAGACAAAATCAGCACACATGTTCATGTCTCTGTTTTAGTCATCAAAACATACAAATAGATAGATATCTCTGTCAGTCTTGCTTTTTTCCCCTGTTATCTCATCGTCCCCCAATCATCCCCCTTTTTTCATCTTCCAGCACCCTTCCCCAAATCCCTGTAATTGTAACCCCCATTAACCATACTCACAAAAGAAAAAAAACAAAACATACACACAACAAAAACTGAAACTAGTAACTGTTGGGGGGGGGGGGGGGGGTGGTGGCAGACCAAAAAAAAACATTTTAAAAGTAATAAAGTAGTGAAACAATAAGGAAAGTTTGAACATTAATTATTTTATTGAAAAAAGAGTGAATTATCCTAATTAATCCATTACCTGTTATAGGTGAGGAACACCACTGCACTAATTATTAATTATATTGATAATAATTAGCAATGGAGTTCGTAATAAAATATATTCACACTGCTTGTTAGGAGTTTTGGGATCTTTTGGATATTTAACCCTTAGAAACCTATGGACCGATTTTCCGTTCAAAATCACACCTTGTGTTCTCAGCTTAATTACTCAGGAATCCCTTCACACATCAACATAATCCATATATGGTTAGAAAGGGCGGAGCTTAATCTTTCTAAAAAATAGTGATCACATCCCAGTGCGGTAAAGCTAAATCTACAAGAAACCCATTGAAAAAAAAACACCTAAAAAAGTGAGAAATCTCCTTCCCCGACCAATATATAATATTTACCTTTAGTGCTTCAAACATATTTATATGATGTTTCAAACCAAATAATATCAGTAAATAAAGACTCAAAAGTGTCCACAGAAAAAAAAGTGTGAATCTACCTGCTTTACTCAAACTAAAGCTAGGTATGGTGTGCGCACTACTTTATATAGTTTTTATTTTGCTTTAAGTAGATATTTTGCACTAAACATTTTTATTTATTTAGACTAAAAAGTTTATATTTTTGTATATACAGTAGTTTTCTTTGTGTGTCCTGATCCTCAAAATACTGAAAGGCATAGGCTGCTCTGAGGGTCAGGTTTTTAGTATCTACATGTATCCTAGAGGTGTGATTATTGATTATCAAGAAAAATAAATAAATCCACCTGATGCTGTTTCTCCATGTATTTTATCAAAGTAATAATTAATAAACCATGTAATGAACTCAAATCATCCATATTCTTATGCTTTCATGCACTCATAAACACTCTAGTCTAACCATCCATTTTTGAAAAGATATCTTAGGTGTGAATATATTTAAAGTCTATACATTCAAAATAAGTAAAAAAAAAAAAAAAAAAAACAGGCCCTTGGTAAAATTTTGATCAAACATGATCAGTTCCAGGAAAATATACAATTCTGCTTCCTTTTACATTTTAAATGATTATATTTTTGAGCAGTCGTATGTCTTCTGGAGTAAAAGAGATCAGGGCATGTGTCTGTCTGATATAATTACTGTGTTATAAGACCTGAAAGAGGAACTGATAAAAACCAGGTTAAACTGAACCGGGACTAGCGGCAAAACCCAGTATCTACTCAGACCAGACCTGAGATCTTGGCAGAGAGAGAGGGATTGAGGTGGTTCACCTGTATTTAGGATCACATCACTTTCTAACCACAATGTGTAAACACTGATACAAATTGTGTGTGTGTGTGTGTGTGTGTGTGTGTGTGTGTGTGTGTTTGTTTGCTCAGCTGCCTTGAAACTTCACCACAGTAGCTGAGTGATAATAGCACTCTGTTGATGAGAAAATATAAACACTGTCTGAGCGCACACACACACACACACACACACACACACACACACGTTAATCACATGTACACAGGATTAACCTCAGTGTAATACATTGTGTATTATTCTTATCTCTTTAATATGTACTGTTGTAAATGAGGCAAATAAGCCACTATACTGTATTTGCATTCCACAGCAAGAAACAGTTAAATAATGACCTTGCTGTGTGTGTGTGTGGGTGTGTGTGTGGGTGTGTGTGTGTCTTCTTCCAGTTAAGCCGTTCATTATTTTTCATAAAAAACTATCTTTATATTTATATTTTTGATTAATGATAGTAAAATAATGTATATTTTAGACACAATTTAACCACAAAATATTAATTAAATGTCCCCAACCCAAATATTATTGGCTGTCTCATAATTCAAGCAAATAACTTGAATTTTACTTCAAATTTTCAGTTAAAAAAATATTTGAATTCATATTTTTTATTCCTTTTTTATCTATTTATTTTACTGTTACTGTTTTTCTCTTTCTCCCTCAGGATTAGATGCCAGTACTGACTCATGATTCATAATATGAATAACGTGGTAAAGATCCTGTAAAGTATGATATGGGACCCATTTTTTACAAATTAAATACATCAAATATTGTGGGGTTTTTTTTTCAGAATATGATATTTCAGTAAATAAAAAATGTTCTGGTTTTGGGAATCTTTGCTAAAAAAAACTTATATAAAACACACAAAGACTTAAAAATTAATCTCACCTTGATTTATTTTATTTTATTTTAATTTAAACTCTGAATAAGCACAAAAAGCCATTATATTCTGATATGTGTGTCTAAATACATACAGCATATAAAATCAATGATTTTTGCTTACATCACTTATTTTTTTACAAATCTTACTGAGAAAAATTGCTCACCCCATTGGTGTATATGTCAAAATATTTATATATGTATTTTTTTGTTAAAACATCTATTGTGATATTAAATGGATAGCACATTAAAACATTTTAGTAAACAACAATGTACCACACAGAGATATGGAACAAAATGGTGTAAAATACTTTAGTATTTAATTAAAACATAGTTGACTAATAAGTAAAAAAATTGACTTGAACTTGTACCCACTGTTATGGAATGTGCCATGCGAATGTGTGTGTGTGTGCATGCATATATATGTATTTATTTTAACACTTCCATATTGTTAACAATGCACTCTGTCCTCTACACCAGGGGTTCTCAACTGGTTTTAGTCCGGGACCCACATTTTCTCATGGTCATTAAGTCTCGACACACTTAAAAAAATAGCCTTCAAAAAAGTATTTAAACTTACATACGCATGCAAAGTGAATTTAAGAGAGAGAAACCTTTTTTAAGAAAATGAGGAGGAACATGACGACTACATGTATAAAAGTTACTACAGTAAAATTAAGTATTAAAACTTCACAAAATAAATAAGACTGTCACGGATGACCCAGGCAGGGAGACGAGGAGGCGGACACAAGTGCAGGTAGGGTGAAAATAAATAATAATTTAATAAGTAAATAACAAGAAAACAAGGAACAAGTAACATGAAACAAAGATACACAAATAACCAATAACCAAAACAAATAAGGGGTTAACGATAACAAAACAGGGAGTAACTGAAACAAGACTAAAATAACTAAACAGAACAAGGATAACCAAATAATAAAATAAACCAAATACTAACAAACAAGGAACTAAAACAAGAAAGGATTAACTAAACTGGGCAAGGGAGAAAAGAAGCAAAATAAACAAGGAGCTAGAAGTAAAACGAGATAAACACTGAACTAGGAAACGGGATATGAAAACACAGAGAAACGCTGAGAGACAAAACGACATGGGAAGGTGCAAAGACCGACAGAGGACAAGGTGGCAGAGGAGAGGTCTATTTATAGTAACATAAAACACACTAGAATTGGAAACACCTGGGGAAGGGGCGGAGCTACAAATGAGAAACACATGGTGGAAATCTACTGACAGGAGACACAGAGAGGCACAGGTCACGTGGGGAAGACACACAGAGACATGAGACAGGGCTAAGAAGTGACAAAGACCATAAAATTTGATATTTCACTTCTCTGCATGTCTCTGCATTCAGAGTACATTAGTACATTAGAAACTCTCTCTGTCTGTTTTAAATGTATTTATTTTTTACAGGCTGTCTGCGTCCCACCAGTTGAGTTTCGCTGCTCTATACCCAGATCCTAAAACCTGATAACTCTAATTAATTTCCTCCTTTATTCCTCAGGGTGTGACCTGATGTTCTCTCAGTGAGTGAAGCTGAGCTAGTGTGTGTGTGTGTGTGACGGTTGTTTGGGTGTTACTGTTCTGCAGTAAAGGAGAACAGAGCCACAGTCTGAAGAGGAACCGTCCACATCCAGAGTTCCTGCTGTTCCCCTTATTTAATTCCTTATAGCAGATTAAAGGATGAAGGCAAATACACCCATTGACAATGTAGATTCGTCTCAGGCAGATATATAAATGATTACAGGTGTGTTACAGGCTTTGTTTAGACTGCAGAAAAATCACATTTGCTTTTTAATTCAAATCTGTGTAAAAACTTCATTCACCTGAAAGTCCAGAACGTGGTCTGAACCAAGGTTCATGTGTTGCCACATTGTATGTATTTGGTCCGCTTATTTTTGTTTTCACACTGCAGTTTAGGTAGCGCACCAAAGACCTTTGTATGATACTCCTTCATCCTAAGTATAATGTGCCGCGTCGTCCAGCTTAAGTACTGTGTAGACACTACAAGCTTGCGAGACTGACAAGGTGTGGCAAAGTGGATGGGACTGGATGCACTGGACGCGCTGGACGTCTAACTCCGCCTTCCCGCAGGCTGCAGTCAGTAGTAGATGGTTATTTTTCTTCTTCTGCTGCCGTTGTTGAGGAACGGCTGCTCAGCTTCCTGTAATTGTTCAGAAAGTTTGAACCATCCAGAAAAGCGCTTTCACACTGCAGGAGAACCGGACCGTGGTTCAGAAGATCCAGACCGAGACCACCTCTCTTGGTTGGACCAAAATCTGGCCCTTTGGTCCGGACCGTGGTTCGTGGATCCTTTCACACCTGCTACTTTGGTTTTAAGTCCGGACTAAACGAGGCAGGTGTGAAAGCACCCTTAATCATTGTTTAACTGTTATTTTTGAGCGATCAGATCAGATTTGCTTCTCTAGACACCACAAATGTATCTGTATAGAATGCTGTTTCTCATTTTGGACATTGCTTTACTGTTGCGGTTGGTGTGGTGCAGTGGATAACACCACTGCCTGCCTGTTCAATTCCAAATCTGGGTGACTGAATACTGTGCTACACATAAAGAGGGTTAGGAGTCCTTGGGCAAGATTCCTAACACTACATTGGCCCACTTCTCTAATGGGAATAACCCTCTAAGATGCTCTGGATAAGATCATCAGATAAATGCCAAAAATGTAAATGTATATGTAAATGTTGTTCTAGAATTGATGAGGTTGTTGGTTGTTGTTTTAATCCATAAGACATGTTGAAATCTGATTTGAGCTTCCAGACTGAGACGCAATTCAAACCACTTTCAAATGTGGTTTGAATCTGATTCACAGATCCACTGTTCAGACCATCAAACATCCAAATCCAAGAATTCAGATTTGGGAAAACCTACTAAATCTGGCAATTAACAGAGCTGAAAAAGCAAAAAATGTGTAGAAATGCGTCACTACTGGACTCGGTCTTGCCTCAAGAGGGTGTTTTATTGCTTTTCCTTACTTTTGGGTAGTGTACCTCCTGATGAGAGGTACAAAAACATTTTGCTACTGAAAAGACTTTAAAAGTTCATCTAATAGGGGACCTGAGTGATCCAGCATGGATAATATGCTGCTTAGCTATCAGCAGCTGGAGTCTGAGAGAGCACAACTGGCCATTCTCTCTCTCTGGGTGGGTAGAGCAGGTGGTGGTCTCCTCCCACATCACTGCCAATGTGTTGCCAATATTGGTCAGCACAGGCTTCTGTTAGCTGATATATCAGAGCTGGAGATCTGGAGCTTTCCTCTAAGAATGTGCTGGCTCGGATTGATGCTACATTAGCAGTATAGTTGGAAAATAGGTGAAGTTTGATTTCATATGTATCAGAGGAGGCATGCGTTGGTCCTTACCCTCCTAGTGTTGGGAGCATTACTAATGATAGGGGAGTCCATATCGTTGCTGTCCAATGAAAAACAAGTATCTCCAAAACAGCAACTATAAACTTTTAATGGAAGTCAGTGTAAAATTAGTTTATTTCAGCTCCTTTTGAAGTACTTCATCAAATTATATAGTAAATTAAAAATGGCCAAAAAATGGAGACAGCAATGAAAAAAAATAAGAATTGGGTAATTAGCCTCACAAATTGGGGAGAAAATGGTGTAAACTCGAAACAAAATGATAAAATAAAAACCTAATCTAATAGATCCAAAGCTAATGAGAAACAAATCAAAGACAGCACACCAAATAAAAGTTTAGCATTTAGCTAAAAAACATTAGCAGCTGCCAAAATATTTCTTCATATTTGAGTCTGTTCCTTTAATAGAGCTGGTGTGGTATCAGTTCTCGCTTATAAAATGAATCCAAGCACTACCTAAATAAACACGTCTGTGTCTGTAATACACTGTTTCTGGTATGATTATTATTGCTAGTGTGAATATAATTGTGTAATATAGGGTAGTGAGAGTGTATCTAATATCAGTAACAGTAATAAGGTCTGAAATGATGGTGTGCTTCTGCTAAAAGTCCAGCTGGAATCTGGTTTTAAATGGTTTAAAGTGGAATTTTAACCAGTTTAGGTTGTTAAAAATTTTAGTTATGGTAAAAATACGCTATATTCTGGTAAAAAAAACATGATTTTTCTGGATGCTGGTGCTAGTTCTTGGCTGGACCCCATTGTTACAACTCCTCCTGGTCCTATCATTGGACCCTGCATCATTATCAGTCTTCTGATATAGATCTTTAATCGATGTTTAGCATTTGAACCAAGGTACAAAACCCTCTACAAACTGCATCAACACAGCACTGAGCATCTTCTCAGCTCAGCAGTGCGCCCTAGTGGTCAGCCAGTAAAACTTCAGCTCAGGTGTTTGTGAACGTTTCTTTTTCTAGAAGCGTTCACAAACACCGTCTCCATTCAGTGCACTAATGTTACACCAAATAACAGTGAAAAGTGAATTCTCAGGTAGCAGAAGATAGTTCTGACAGTGCTGTTTCCAGTTTGTTTTGTAACGAGTTCAGTCAGATCTTAACGCTCTTACTCATTCAGCTCTTCTCACATTGACTCATCCCTCTCTCAGGTTCATTCATTTCTGGTTACACTAGCACTGCATTCATAAAAGCTCTATAGGTCACATCTCGTCCAGTGTTTCCTCTGAAATCGAGGGTCTTCAGGGGAAAGTTGTCCACTGCTTGGTTGCAGTATCAGTTTTTACTCTTCTGGAAAGGCTTTGGACTGTATGTTCAAGCATTGCTGAAAGCATTTGATGCAATTTAATGATTCACGATCATTAGTGAGGTCTGATTTTGATGTTGAAAAGGCTCCTACACTGATTTTATGGTTGTATCTCAACGGTTCCCATCACTGGTTTCTGGGGGAACCCTTGCCATGGATGTTTTAAACGCAAAAACCCAAGAAAGGATTGCCCACCAATGCTGAGGAGCTTTATACCCGTTTATGTCAGTTATTCCCAACCTTGGTCAACCATGCTCTGCACATTTTAGTGATTTTAGTGATTTTCTTTTTCAACAAAGAATGGCTTCCCAATCAATGAGGGCTTCAAACCCCTCAAGTTTCACTGGTTCTAATTCCTAGTGGTTTCCTCTCTAAGACACCACTTTAAGCCCAGAAAAAAAATGTTCACCAATGTTTGGGGTATTTAAACCTCGCTAGCTCAGTGGTTCCCAATTCGTGGAGTCTTGGAGTCAACTATTGCACACTTTTCTGGTTTCTTGCTTCAATGCACCATCCTAAGCAAATAAAAAGCTTATTTAAAATGCCTAGTATCTAAATGGCAGCCAACCCTGGTCCTTGAAACCTCATGCCCTGCACATTTTAGTGATTTTCTGCTCTAATACATCTTTTTCAACAAGAAAAGGGCGTGCCAACCATTACTTGGGGGCTTCAAACCCCTCTAGTTTCAGTGGATCCAATACTTGGTCTTGAAGAACCCCCTGCTCTGCATGTTTTAATTGTGTCCTGCAAGATGTTTAGCGCTTAAACTTATCTTAAAAGTACTGGAGTGAGCTGGTAGCCTACTGGACACGGCTTTATATCCCACCAGCTCAGTCGATTCCAACTGTGGTCTTGGAGGAATTACTGCTTTAGATGTTTTATTGGTTTTCTTAGCAAGGAAAAGGCTTTCCGAATGATTTTAGGGTTCTTCAAACCCTTCTAGCTCAGTGGTCATGGAGGAACCCCTGCCCTACACATTTTGGTGGTTTCCTGCTCGAATACACCACTTTAAACCCAAGGAAAATTCTGCCCATCAATGTTTGGGGTCTTCAATCCTCTCTAGCTCAGTGGTTCTCAAATTTTGGATTCTTGGAATCAACTCTTGCACAGTTTTTTGATTTCCTGCTTCAATGCACCATCTTGACCAAGTAAATAAGGCTTATTTAAAATCCCTAGTACCTAAATGGCAGCCTACCCTGGTCCCTGGAACCTCCTGTCCTGCACATTTTAGTATTTTCCTGCTTTAATACACCACCTTAAAAGCCTTTCCTTGCTAGTGGTCTTCAGGCCATCTAGTTCCTCCTTGAATATTTTACATTTTATTGGTTTCCTCTCTAACACAACCCCTTCAAGAAGAAAAAAGTCAGTCGTTCTCAACTCAAATCAGTCATTGCCAACCTTTGTCCTGGACGAACCCCTGCTTTGAACATTTCAGTGGTTTCCTGCTCTAACACATCACCTACAACCCAAGATGAAGCTTGCCCACAGATGCTAGACAGCTTCATACATGCCACTATACCTAAGCAGTTCCCACACATGGCTTGGAGGAAACTCTGCCCTGCTTATTTAGTGGTTTCCTGCTCTAACAAACCACCTTTAACTGAAGAAAAGACTTGCCCACCAATCTGGAGGGTTTTATGCTACTTTGTTCCCCTCCACCTCCACAGTGGATCCCAAATCCTTGGCCTTCGTATGTTATGGTTTCCTACATTGACACACCAACTAAAACTCAAAAAAAAAAAAAAACTTGGACATCAACTTTTAAACTTCTGAACAGTGGTCGCCAACCCTGGTTCTGGAAGAACCTTTGCCCTAATACACCACTTTTAACACTAAAAGAACCTTGTAAACTTGCCATTAGATTTTTAGCTCTTAAACTCATCTTAAAGGTTCTGTATGGAGCTGCTAGCCTACTGAGCATGACTTTATATCCCACCAGCTCAGTGGTTTCCAACTCTGGTATTGGAGGAATCACTGTTTTAGACATTTTACTGGTTTCCTTAGCAAAGAAAAAGCTTCTTTGCTGATTTTAGGGTTCTTCAAACTCTATTCTTTGAAACCTCCTGCATTGCACATTTTAGTGGCTTCCTGCTTTAAACACCACCTTGAACCCAGGAAAAAACTTTCCTTGCTTGTGGTCTTTAGGCCCTCTAGTCCCTCCCTGTACATTTTATTGGTTTTCCTCTCTAACACAACCCCTTCAACAAGGTAAAATTCAGTCGTTCTCAACTCAAATCAGTCGTTCCCAACCTTTGTCCTGGATGAACCTCTGCAGTGGTCACCATCCCTTGTTCTGAAAGAACCTTTGCCCTTATACACAACTTTTAACACCAAAAGAACCTTGTAAACTTGCCTTTGGAGAAACTTCTGCCCTGTTTATTTAGTGGTTTTCTGCTCTAATGCACCACTTTCTATAA
Source organism: Astyanax mexicanus (assembly GCF_023375975.1). Taxonomy (NCBI): domain Eukaryota; kingdom Metazoa; phylum Chordata; class Actinopteri; order Characiformes; family Acestrorhamphidae; genus Astyanax; species Astyanax mexicanus. Next base: position 32,700,342 of record NC_064428.1, read on the forward strand.
AGAAGGGTTTCTCACCAATGACCAATGGAGGGTTCAAACTTCTCAAGCGTAGCTCAGTGATTCCCAAGCATGGTCATGGAGAAACAGTTACTTTGCACATTTTAATAGAGTAGTAGTAGGAATTGCTTTTGGCACAATCTGTTTGCATACTGGGTGTCAGTGTGTAGTTATTCCTCAGAGGCTACCTTAGGTAAATATGTAGCTCATATATCATGATTTACTACCTGGCCTCTATGTTGAAGGCTGTAAGAGCAAGCGCCATTTTTTGAGCTGCTTTCTCTGTGTTGGCTGTATGGTCTATATTGTTCTCTCTTTTTCATATATTGGGTCCCATTTAGTCCACCATTGTTTCTTCTACAACCCAGATTGGGGGCATGTTTAAGCCCTTACTGGTCCCATCACTAACCCTGCATCAATATGTTTTTTTCTGGGATGGGGGAAAATGTAGTTTTCTTTTATAGCTACTTCTAAACTTTTAAACATTGCCAACTCACTTTTGAAGAAACACCTGCTCTGCACATTTAGTGGTTTTCTGATCTAATGCACCACCTTCAATAAAGAACACAGTTGCTCACCAATGACTGAGGGTTCAAACCTCTCAATTGTGGCTCAGTGGTGGCTTTGCTTCACATTTTAACAGTTCAGTAGAAATTAGAAATTGAGGAAATTGAGTATAGTGACCGTAGGGTCAAGTGTGGCTGTTCCAGACCTTATCTTATTCATTTTAGTTTGGCTGTGATTTTTTATGCAGATTTTACTGCACCGAAAAGTAGCTGAGCTCACAAAACAGAAGGAGTGTCCAGATACTTTTAGTCATATAAGATATTATCAATTCAAATATAAACAAAAATATATTCTAAAACTCCAAAAATAGAATTACTGCATGCATGAATTAATGTGTGACCTGAATGACTAAAGTTCCAAGAATTTAGGCTGCTGCTTAGTGTCCTCTGATTTGATCATGCACACTGATACACACACACACACACACACACACACACACACACACACACACACACCCTGAGCTGCTGTGGTTTGTGGTCTTCCGAACAAATGCATGCATTGACCTTCTGAGGAAAAAAGGACTGGGCTTAAAAAGCGTGTGAAGATCCCGTATTAACACACACACACACACACACACACACACACACACACACACACAGTGACAGGGACATTTCAGCCATTTCTTAAGAAAAGCCACTGAAATTTGTTTTTTTAGCACAACATTTTATCTCTTTCGCTCTCTCGCTTTCTCTCATTCTCACCCTCTATATCTCTGTTTCCTCCTCTCTGTTTCTATTTCTCTCTCTCTCTCTCTCTTTTTCTCTCTCTTTCATTACATTGTCAACATTTTTTTTCCACTCTAGTTGTGATCATGTGACTAGTAATCAAGTAGTACAAACTACCTAGAAACCTAGCAAAACTATAGAAAATACGGTGCCACTGTAAAATAAGACTACCTTTATAAAGGGTTTATGAATGGTTTACAATTAGTTTATTAATGTTTACTAATTAGGAAATAAATGCCTTAAAAATCATTAATAATCAGTTATAACACATACGTAGAAAGGGCAACAATGACCTGTTGTTTGCCAAATAGTGAACCCACAGCAATCTATATTGTTAAACTTCAGACCTTGTCCATCTCCATATTCTACATCAGTCAACATCAGTTTAACCAATTAAATCCCAAGTTTAATCATTCAACCACTAACTCGTTTAGTCATTTATAAACAACAGGTCATTGTTGCCCTTTCTATGTATGTGTTATAACTGATTATTAATGATATTTAGGGCATTTACAACCTAATTAGTAACCATTAATAAACTAGTTGTAAACCATTTATAAACCCTTTATAGAGGTAGTCTTATTTTAAAGTGGTACCGAAAATACCATACCATAGCAACAACATCTTAGCAGTCACCGAGCATTACCATAGCATGCACCTGGCAACACCATAGCAACCACTTAAAAAAGCACCCGGGGATAACACAGCAATGATCTCATACAAAACCAACCTAAAGATATTTTCTCTCGCTTTTTTAGTTCTTTTGGCCCATTATTATGCTTTATTGTTATGAACTGGTTGACCAGGAAAAAATATATAATTTTCTGAATAATAATAATAATAATGATACAGTTTTTCCCAAATGTTTAAACACATTTCTAGAAACTTGGCTCAGTTCCTCAACACTCTAAATTATTAACTTTGTTAAAACTCTACAAATCTCTAGCAAAACTGATTCCTTCCACCAAAAACAACACACACAGCTATTTATATGCTCATCTCTCAGAGCATCAAATAAACACTTAACTTACAAGATACATTCAGAGCACTGCTATCAGAAGTATTTGCTTATGTTTTTGACTTCATGAGGTCACTGTACAAATTCAAATGCATACATGGAAGTCCATGGAAATATGTTGTGTTTCTGTTCTTCATATTTATTTGGTGTGGTGTAGGGCCCCCCATATAGCATTACAGTACTACATGTATATGCGACACAAATGTAAGACATTTTTACTGTATGGAGTTTGTTGCAAAACTGTAATTTTCACTTATGTAAGTACAATGAGAAACATGACACGGAAAATCAGGTCACATCAAAAGAAACAAATATGTATTTATTGCCAAATGCAAAGAAACAGATCACTGTTCATCATTCTTAGGTGACCAAGGTGTACTAAATGACGCAATTTGTGTTTAGCGATTTGTAAAGCTGTGATTTAGAATGATATTTGAGTTAGAACGTGTGAAATTGTGCCACAAAAGTTCCACATTATGTGTGTGAACAATGTGGAAAAACTGCAATCAAAAAGATATATAAAAAAGAACAATGCTCTGATTGGCTGCTGCAATCACACTAATAAACAACATTTATAAAGAGACGTCATGGAACTGTGTTGAGCGCAACCAGAGAAAAGAGTCATTTCATGGAAAATCGATTAAATTTGCTTCAACTTAAACATTCTGACTAAACTCTCTCTCTTTCTTTCTAAGTGTGTGAGTGTGTGTGTGTGTTTTTATGTGTGTGTGTGTGTGTCTGTGTGTTTTGTGTGAAAGAAAGAAAGAGCTGGAAGAGATATGTGCTGTGGTCAGCAGCAGCTCCCCTGCATTATGCATGCCTAAATGCTCCATGCACTAAATAGAGACTAAATAGAGGGTGTTTTTTGTTCATTTGTGTGTGTATTGTGTGTGTGTGTGTGTGTGTGTGTGTGTGTTCTCTCTGTGCAGTATAATGCTCTTCCCCAGTAGCTCTACACAGGCTGTGTTCCACAGTAAACAGCAGCAGTACTGGTTTCAGTTGTATTGATGCAGCCGAGCAGTGATATCGTGACAGTGCGTAGGTGGACTTTTCCAGTATGTGACATCATCACATCTCACCCAGTAACCACCGTCAGAGGGATCTGACGCTCCGGCCGACTCTACACAGCGAGATCGGTGACTGTGTGCACGGTTATAGCCGTAAGTTTGCATGTTGCGCCCACAATCAGGGCTATTGCTGTAAAAATGCTGTAAATTTATCTGCTAACCGGGAGGGATTAGCTTTAGCGAGAGTGTTTTTGTTAAAAAAAAGCTGTTTTTTCATTGGTTAATGCATGGTCATGATGGTCATCTAGCTTGGCCTTGCTGGTCAGTCTGGTTGACACCCTAGGACAGGGGTCGGCATCGACAATAGGCAAGCATAAAAAAAAAAATGGCCTGTGAGGTTGTTTGAACTATAATGAACAATAATGAAAAAAGCTTTTTTCTGCTGAGCTTTTGTTTACATTCCTCCCCTATCTCTCTCGTTTTCCGCCTACTCTTGGGCTACCTACCTTCTTATAAGGGCATTTTTTCATGGCCGTGTCCCAATTCACTACCCGGAGCAGCGCTAGAGTATTGGACCGTGACCTTGATGACAACACGGGTTCAATCCCGTGTGAGAAGCGGTGTGTTTATTTATTTATTTATTTATTCATTTTCCCTCTTTCTTCTTGGGTTTACCTGCTTTGAGATCAATTGTTCTGCAATTGGGTTCAACAACCCTCTGGGCTGGAGAGCTACTAGACTACTAGTTTTCTCTTTTTTCAGCTGGATGAACAATTTGTCATTTATATTGGTGACAATCCAACTTCATGGTTTGTCAGCAACATTAGCATTAGCATTAGCATTAGCATCTGGCAACTATAAACTGTCAACTATAAACTGTAAACTATAAACGATCACTCATTTAGTATCAAACATATCTTGTCTGGACTCCAAGTGGTCCAGAGAATAAATAGATGCCACTATGAGCTGTCAGTCGCCGGTTCGAATTTTGGGTCGTGCTCTCTATCAGCAGCCAGAGTCCGAGAGAGCATAATCGGCCATGTGTGCGTGTGCTAGTCTTCACCCTCCTGGTGTTGAGGACATTACTAATGATAGGATGGGTTCCAAATTAAGGGGAAAATGGGATCAAACAAATCAGTGAAAAATAAATGGGCTGAATGAACATCTTATCGATACGTATTACAAAAAAAACACATTTTTGTGCGTGTAGAATATAAAACCACAAGCTAGGAAAGTTTTTTAGACCTGTAGGCTATATAGAGTTTTCTCCTTTACTGCCTTTATCTCTCTGGCAATGGTCAGCTGACCTCGTTTCTATGTTATCATATCATATTTTTGCATATAGGCAAAGATTATGTTCAGGGACTTATTCATTCTCTCTAGCTCTCTGTCCTTCATACTGTCATGGAGGCCTGAAAGAACTGTGTGGAGCTTCAGGATACATCAGAAATACAGTATATTCACCATAGGAGAAGAACAGGTCAGTCAGAATTTTATATTATATATGTATACTATTACTGTATTTATTTAATTGCTTAACATTATAAACTAGCATTTTGGCTGGGTTCAATTTGCTGTCACTGGCATCTTGATTGTGGATGAGATGTGATGCCCTCTGATTAACTCTAGCTCTTCCCTTCCTGAAGCGTTCCTGATGAGTGCCAGTTCCATCATTATAACTTTTTTGATGGTCTTTGTAGTGACTGCGCATGAGAATACGTTCAAAGTTCTTTATTTTTTTCTTTTCAGATTGACTGACCTTCATTTCTTCTTAAATTCGTGTTTTTCTTTATTTAGTTGAGTAGTTGTTGCTTCTCATAAACTGGATTAGAACATTACTCAAATAGAGCTATTTATTATTCACTGTATACCTGTAACTCTACCTCTTCACTACTTCACAACTGATGCTCTCAAACACTTTATTAAGAGGCAAGACATTTAAGTAATTAACTCTTGATGAGTTCAGCACAGCTGTTAACTGAAAGTCTGACTCTACCTCATAAAGTTGGCTGAGAAAATCCAGCCAAGATGTGCAAAACTGTCATCTAATCAAGAGGTGCTACTTTGGAGAATCTAAAATATAAAACATATTCTAGTTTACTAAATAATTCCATGTGTTTTATTCATAGTTTGGAGGATTTTAGTGTTAACCTACAATGCAGACATCTTTAAAACAATAAAAAAAACACTGAATTTAAGGTTTTGAAACTTGTGGACTGTTTTGTAAGGTTGACCGTGTCTTTATTGTTCCTCCAGTGGACAACACTGTTCTTGGATGTCCATCAATATGGAGAAAGAAAGGAGTACGCCAGTCGTTAACAGAGTAAAAGGAAAAACAGATGAGAAATACTGTTTAAATGCCTGGCACTGTATGGTGAGTGTGTGTGTGTGTGTGTGTTTGTGTGTGTTTTGTATAGTATACTAGTATATATTAAATATACTACAAGTGACTACCAGACACAGCAGTGCTGCTGGAGTTTTTAAACATTTCAGTGTTACTGTACAGCACTGAGACCTATACTAATAATAGGCAAGGGCATAGTAGTGGGTTTGACATTGGGGGATACATTTGCTAAAATTAATCAAAGCCCACACTATAGTGTCTTAGAACAACATTTGCGGAATTACATTTAATCACAAAAAAAAAAAAACAATTGTACTTCTGTTTATTATTAGTTAAATCTAAACAAAGGTGACTTTACAACCTAAACATGTTACTCCACATTGGGTCCTGTGTTTTTATCTATTTTATCTACTCAAAGCACTTCTTACGATGGTGTCCTTTTATTAAAAATAATGTAACTTTTTAAGTTTTATAGAGATTTTTGGCAGCAGTTAATATAAACGTTAGACAACCCAAAACCTTCCTAATCTGTTAGCAGAACAAGACATTACCCAAAAGTCGTTTCTACTGTAGTATTTTGTCAATATTGAGATTCATTGCGTATAAAGCTGGTGTTGTGCTGAATTCACCACCCCCGCCAGGAAAAGCACCCTCTCTCGGGAGCCTCTCACACCCACGTCTTCTTAGCTTTAACTTTACTTAGAAAATAGAAATACCCAAGATATTGTTCTACACTCTAAAAAACAGAGGTATGATATAAGTACTTTTTTGTACTCTAAGGTACACTCTTCATAATTGTATCCTCTAAGGTACAATATTGGTCTTTACAGGGTCAGATTTGTTCCCTCTGAAGTACAAAGTAATTTCTAAATGCAATAAGTACAAATTTGTACCATTTAACCAGCCAATAGGTACATTCAGTATTCTGTATCACTGTACCAATTAACCATATATATTTTAATTGCACATTTTTTATTTGAAAGCCAGACAATTTTGGATCATCAAGTTTTTGAGCCATATTTAGTTGATGATAAAGTTTAGCATATTTAAATTATTTACTGGCACAAAAAACATGGGTACAAAAAAGGACTTTCACTGAAAGGTACTTTTTTGTTCCTCAATATAAGGTACAGCCCCAGAGACAAGCTTTGTACTCTTTTAAGTACAAATCTGTACTTACTTTTCTTAGTGTGTAAGCTACGCTGACTCTTAAAAAATATAAAAAAGGAATTGTCAGCTGTAGCCTCTCCCGTAAAATCTGCACCCCTGCCATGAAAAGCACCCTCTCGTCTTGAGAAAAGCGGGTCCAGGGAGTCTCTTTTTATGGCTGAGGTGCAGATTTCGGCGTGCTTTCAACATAAAAATTTATTTTAAAACAATTTCTGCTTTTTCTGCTGTATCATTTTTAGGGGGGTACAAATCCACTTATTTCTTACATTGGTATGATAATACCAAAATGATAATAGCTGCTCTGTGGTGGTCTATCCTCTGAGGTCCTGATTATTAAAGAACAGTGTGAAAGGAGGAGGATAATAATAAAGTATACAGAAAAACAGATACAGGACTACAGTTTGTGTTATAGACCCATACAGCGTCATTTCTGTATGGTCAATGGATTTGATCAAATAAAGAATGAATGTAGAAACAAGAAGTGGTGTTTTTTGCACTTTATTTCCATTGCAGTGGATGACCGCTAACATTTAGCATTTCCTGTTCTGTACACAGAGTTTAGCGCTCCATCAGATTCATCAGAGCGAGCCTTCAGGACCACCTCAGTCCTTCCTCGCCCAGCAGAGGCTCCAGACCCAGAGCAGGAGGGGGTTCATCTCCAGACCCAAACTTTAATCATCAGACTCACGAGCTCAAGAGCTTGGTCTCCCTCTGCTGGCAGCTGGTGCAAAGTGATGTGGGCACCTCTTCTTATTCAATGTTTTATCTTTATTTCTTTATTTAATTCATTTTCTACATTGTAGATTAATATTAAAGACATGAAAGCAATTAAGGGACACATATCATATGGAATTATGCAGTAAACAGTAAAAAAAAAATGTGTTATTACTCCACATTAATCCCCTGATCAAAATCTGATGAACTGAGATGGTGATTTGAGGGGATTTAATTGGAATGAGCTGGAGCTTCACAGCGTGAAGGAAAGAAAAGCAGCAACTATTGTTCAGCACCTCCGGGAACTCCTTCCTTCCAGATGCTGAGAAAACTATTCCAGGAGACTCTCCCTCATGAAGATACTGAGATTAAAATCTCACCAAGAGTGTGTAGATCTGTCCTCAAAGATACATGTGGCTAATTAGAAGAATCTAAAGTATAAACCATATTCTGGTTTGTTTAAAACAGTTTTTATTTACATAATAATTGAGCATGTGTTTTAGTAGAGCTTTAATCTAGTCTTCAATATTCAATTTACACTGTTAAAAAAAAATAAAGAATGGGAAGAGGTGTTTCCAAACTTTTGACTGGTACTGTACATTAAATGTATATTTTGTTAAACATACTCATTTAATAATAATTAATGCTCATTTAGCTTACTTGTGTTATGTTACATTCATGCTCAAATAAATACTTTGCTTCAATTCTTCCACTTTTTTCATCTTAATTTTAATCCGTCAGTTCAGCCACAATCCCCTGATGAATGAAGAAGTAGAAATGCTACAAAATGATAATGATACTTCTTCTGAAAAGTAGATACTTTGGAGATAAAAGGTGTTTTCATGACAGTAACAGTTTAAGTTTAGTTCATTGTTCTCACATATTCTGACAGCATTCTTCTAAAGGTTGAGCAAACAAACAAATTCATACAGAATTAAAAAGCAATAAAAAGCCTCACTTTTTGTAAGTAAAAAAAACATGTTTTAGTACTACATTATTTATTTTTTTCCTGACAATTTATGGAATACATCAGCTCACAGACGCCTTGTGCTGATCGACATCACCCTAGGAGTGATGAGGGGAAAGAGCGCCATCTACTGTACCCACCTAGAGAGAGCAAGACCAGTAGTGCTCTCTCAGGGCTCCAGTAGCCGATGGCAAGCTGCATGGCGGGGATTCAAACCAGCGATCTCACGATCATAGTGGCAGCGCTACACTAGTTTAATAAACTGCTTAAGCACAAACAAAAAAGTTATTCTGTATGTGTGCTATTAAACTTTTTGCTTGTAATATAGAAACTGTAAAACTTGATTTAAAACTAGAAACAGTTTTAATGTATAAGTGAAGCCTTATACGTAATTTAGCCATTATTGTGATACATGTTCTTACCAAAGGTAACTAGTTACATTTAGATTAGTTTTGTATAAGATACATATATGTTAAGCGTTATTATTTTAAAGAATGTTGCTTAAGGAAGCACCTTTATTTTTAAAAGTGGGCCTTTATTTAAGTCAGATTCATAATGTGTTTATTAACAGCAGACTTCTTTACAGTTTTGCTCTTATATTGATTATTCAATTGTCCACCAAATAAATAAACATTTATAAGTGTGAGAATCTTCATGTACCTTTACTGCTTTTGGATACTGTTCTTTGGGTTTAGGCAGCTCTACACCTCTGTTCTCACCTGCTCTCCTGGGAAAGGAAGTGAAAGAAGTCAGAATGGAAGAATAGGAGGGGGATTAGATGTAGTGGAAGAGTCTTGGGACTCTTCACACCTTTTCTTTTCTCTTTTATTTATTAGTGTCAGGTGCAGTGAGCCTGATCAGAGCGTTTGCACACTTTAAACCTGCCCACTGTAAACCAGTTTAAACCTGTTTAAACCTATTTAAATGATCTTCACACCACAGTAACTTCAGTCCTAAATATATCACAGATTTATTGCAGGAGGTGATAAAACATCTCTAAGTGGAAATTTCCTTGCAGAGACTTTCACTTTTAAAGACCCAAAGGTTTTGATCAACAGTTTTATTAGACTTTATTATATCTATTTAGACTTTAATTCTTTTATTGTGTGTATAAAGAGTTTGGTAAATCACAAATACATTATTAGCATTTAGCAGGTGCAATAATACAAATAGACCTTATTTCTTTGCTTCACAATCCATCAGTCCATTTATCTTGTTGTCTGCTTCTTTATAGAGATGGAGCCAGTCAATCATAGTGCTCCATATAGTGCAACTGATTGATCGAGCTGAAGTGAAGTGATGAACTTTTACCCTTTTTAATCATCTTAAAGATTCTACTGAGAAAATCTTTTTTTAATCTTTATTTACACCAGTTTATTAATTAAAAATCCCACGTATGTGTTGGTCCAAGCATTTAAGAACATCTGGAGATACCTTATTTGTGAATATCCATCCTATTTACAGTCTTATTCACATATTAATCAAATCATTTGTGCTGGCTCATTTTTGATTGGTTTCTTCTTTTACTATGAACTTTTAACTGAAAAACATAATCTTTGTTTTTCCCAATCCCTTAATTTTAGGCCTTTTTCACCAGTTGCGGGGATTGTTTAATGTTCCGCCGAACAGATTTAAATCCGAACTTTTAAAACGTTTAAAAAGCCTTTCTGCTGTGAAAAACCCAATTGGACTGCCAATCATCTAAGAAGTTCTGTAGCTACACTTTCAGAGGAAAATAATTAATACCCAAGGAAATAATAAGTGACCACTTCTGAATCAGTTTCTCTGATTTTGTCATTTATATGTTTGAGTAAAATGAACATTTTATTCTACAACCTACAGACAACATTACTCCTAAATTTTAAATAGAATAATGCAAAACAAACAAGTTCATATTCATAAAGTTCAATATTTCAATCAAAATCAATATTTGGTGGAATAACCCTGGATTTTAATTACAGTTTGTATGCATCTTGGTTTGTTCTCCTCCACCAGTCTTACACACTGCTTTTGGATAACTTTACTCCTGGTGCAAAAATTCAGGTAGTTCAGTTTGGTTTGATGGCTTGTGATCATCCATCTTCCTCTTGATTAGATTCCAGAGGTTTTCAATTTGGTAAAATAAAAAAAACTCATCAGTCTCTTATTTTTTTCCAGAGCTGTATATGTTTTTGGCAGTTTCTCAATTTTAGGCCTTTGCCTAATTTTTGAAAGCCTGTTTTTAGAATTCCTGTTGTTTTGTTTCAGAGAATAGTGTCTGCTTAGCATTTGTTCCTGTGAATTGATCTGCTCTAAAGGGTACATAATACCTTAGTAGGAGCTATTACTTCTATAGAAAATATTAATATTCCTCTTAGTTCCAATCTATACAATGAAATTGATTGGTTTATTGTAGCAGAAATATTTTACTGAGGAAAATAATCTTCAGTTTGTATGGTCAAAAAAATGGTGCAAAATAAAACTATATCATATACGTAAATCGTATGTTGTGACATGTTCTATGGGAAGCTCAAAATTGTCTGGACCGAGATTTCTACTTGAATAAAAAAATACTTTTTATTATTAACGCTATTTTACTAAATTAATTAATTACACTAACCGTACTTCGTCTAAACTTAACCCAACACCAAAGCATACCATAAAAGTAGAATTATAATTTCTTCTTAGATCTTAGATTTTCCTCTTGTCTTCTTCAGTTCCCACGGTCGCGCTGCGGTTTGTCACAGGTGCTCGAACTCACCTGTTAAAAACCCGAACCCGTAAAGTGCGAACTTTCCCTCGGATGTCGGGATGATGGTATTATGGTGGTAATTATGGGCTAGGTGGGCCCAAAGCAACCTGTTGGTCTATATAAGCAAAAGCCAGAGCGTTTCAGTCAAGCCAAGACAGCAAGGTTAGTGTAGATAACCTTGAACCACATTTTGAACGATTGCGATTTTTTTAACTGAGGAAAACTTTTAGTTTGTTTTTAGCTTTAGCTTCTAAGGAAATTATTTCCTGAGGGAAGATCTTCCTCTTAACTTTCTTTTCATGAGGAAATCTTTTTTCTAAGACGAGATCTTTTTATTTCCTGGGGCAATATCTTTTTCTTATTAATTTTGTTTTCCTGAGAAAAGAATTAATTCTAAGACGAGATCTTTTTATTTTCTGAAGCAAGATCTTTTTCTTCTTAATTGCTTTTTTTCTGAGAAAATCTTTCTTTCTAAGACAAGATTTAATTGTATCTCCAGACCAACCAGTAAGCAGCTTTCTTCTCATACTGTCTACATTAGCATTCTTAGCATTTGTCTCTTATTGGCTGGATAAAATGACCACTCCATTTGTTCTGGTCGTGTTCCTGGCCCTCCTGGCCGCTCCAGCCCGCGCTTTCCCGCGGAGTTTCTTCTCCAGAGATGTGGAAAGCTCTGGAAATGGACCAGAAGAACCAGCTCGGGGTTCCCTGCGGCTCCACAAGCCCAGCCCGTTCTTCCTGAGGCAGTTCCCGGGCTCGGCTGGAGCTCAGACCCGCGCTGGAGGCGCGCGCAGCCGGAGCCCTTTCCCAGCGTTTTTGGCGCTCGGGCGCGCAGGACCCTCAGAGACCAGCAGGAGGCAGCAGGGTCTGGACATGTGGAGGAAGAACATGAAGACAGGACAGCAGGTCGGAGAGCGCGTGGCGCTACCTATCAACCCCAGAGACCTGAACCTGAAGGACCAGAGCTGCGCTGCGGTCCCCTTCACCCAGGTACTTCACCCGGTACTTACCTGATAGATTGGTTGATACATGTAAAGCCGTAATAAACGTTACTAATTACTATAAATCATTAATAAATGTACATTTCTAACACATAGAAAGTGGTAATAAATGTAAATGTTTTACAAATGTAGTGAGAAGTTTAGCTGTCGAACAGTTTTTATATTTTAAATTCTAAATTCTAAACGTTGATTGATTGATTGATTGATTGATTGATTGATTGGTTAATTGTTTGATTGATTAATACAATTACCAGGAATTAGCACAACTGATTAAGTTTTTTAAATTAATATATTTGCGTTTTTTTACATACTGAAGCAATTTTTGACACTTTTGAACTACTAGTCTATTTTATTTTTTTTATTTCAATATTGTATACGATGTGAAGGAGAGCTATTGGATGCAGCTATTCATTTAAAGAAAATATTTAACGTTATTTTAATGTTTTAATATAATGTATTGTATAAAATGTAAATAGCGAATAACAGGCAAAATGCTAAAAAATAAATCACTAAATAATGTAAAGTGATTTAAATGTAAAATTCAATTGAACATAAGGCGTCAATAAACGTAAATAGTAGAAGACTAATAAATGTACTGTTAATGAACGGATTACTAAAGTGCTAATAACACAAAGTACATTACGTACAAATTACATTATTATTAAAGGTAAAACAATAATTCATATAGCACTAACAAATGCAAGTCACCAATTACTATGAATTATTAATAAATGTAAATGTATGATAAATATAACGTGGTAATACATGTAAATGATTCACAAATGTAGTTTATTTAAATTAATTCTAAACGTTTTTTTTATTATTATTATTATCATATATAATTTTAAAAACGAGCAAATATAATCAATTCACGAATTGACTTATGCCTTTAGGTATATAGTACATGTGCACGTAATATTGGACATCCCAGAAGAAAAAATATTGCTATTAATACAGTTTATTGTTAATAAGTTAATATGATATTGTATGTTATAAGAAATTTAGCAAGCAATTATGATAAATTATAGGGTTAAAAAATGGTATGTATGAAAACGGGTCGATTATTAAAACGAATCTAAAAAGCTTGTGGGCTTGAGCATAGACACAAGTACAACAGTTTAAATAAAATTGCATACACATTAAATACAAATAAAAATACAAATGATGTTGTCATTTTTTTATATGTTAAATGCAAAAAAGTTTCGTCAAAATGCCGAAAAAAAAGGTTTACTGTAATAAATGAGATCTAATTTGGTTACATATTTTATAATACCTCATTTTAAGAAGGAAAGCCCAATTGAAACGAGCTTTAAATATTCGTTTGGCACATCAGAACTTTAAAACGTTAAAAATAAAATAAAATAATAATTAAGCAATTAATTAATTAATTTATATATTTATTTTATTGTTTGCTAAGTATAATTTAAATACCACCCCGAAATACTTTTGGAGATTGACTCCAATAATACTCTAATTAGTGTTTTCTATCACTGTCATTCTACTGTTATATTTCTATAACAGTAAAATATATAATTTTTTTTTATATTTATAATATAACTGTGATTTTTTTTCCAGCGTATTTCTGAGCCGGGCTGTGAGACCCTCACCATCCACAACAAGCTCTGTTTCGGACACTGCACCTCCCTCTTCGTGCCCCCCAGCGGGGGTCCTGTTGGGCACGTGAGCGCGCCGTGCTCGCGCTGTGCGCCCTCCAAAGCGCGCACCGTGCCCGTGCACCTGCGCTGCGGCGCGCAGACGCGGGAGAAGCTCGTGATGATGGTGGAGGAGTGCAAGTGCGAAACGGGGCGAGAGGAGGCGCGAGCTGAGGGCAAGGCCACGCATTTGTAACAACACTGTGTTTGTGTTTATAAAACTAGAGCACAGTTTTTAACTTTGGAATTAATTTCTAAATAATTTCTCATTTCTGACAATTGAACCAATTCGAGGTTCAAGATTTTCTCTGTTCGTTTTTTTTTCTGTAATTGTTTATGTTTGTCTGATATACTCCAGGCTGGAGTTTAACTCTGTGTTTGTGCATAACTAAAAAAAACTACCGCATTTTAGCGGTTCGTGTTAGTCTGTACTGTGTCGACCGTGCGCTTTGCACTTAATTACGCGTGTCATTTCCTGTTCTGACCGGCAGATGTCGCTGTTGCTCTGGTGAATTATATCTGCTTATCTGATGCTGTAACTATTTTAAGTTATAAACAAAGCAATACTTTAAACATCGACTTGACGTTTGCTGTTGTTTTTTTATTATTAAATTGATCTCTAACTTTATGGTAATGATTTAACCCTTCTGTTATGTTAAGGGTCAAATAGACCTGTTTTAAGTAAAAAATACAGGAAAAAATATTTAGATTCATTTCTAAAGCATGAAACCTTAACCTTAACTTAGCTGAGCTTACATAGTGTAATGAACACATGAAAATGGAAAAAGATTGATGATGCTTGGTTTTTTGCATCAGGAGCAAAGGCATACAGTTATCCAAGAGCAGTGTGTAAGACTGGTGGAGGAGAACATGATGCCAAGATGCATGAAAACTGTGATTAAAAACAGGTTTATTCTACCAAATATTGATTTCTGATCTCTTAAAACTTTATGAATATGCACTGGTTTTCTTAGCATTATTTGAGGTTTTATTTATTTTATTTGGAATTTGGAAGAAATGTTGTCTGTAGTTTATAGAATAAAACAACAATGTTCATTTTACAAAATCAGAGAAACTGATTCAGAAACTTACGTGGTTTCTTTATTTTTTTTCCAGAGCTGTATTTTATTAACAACCTGCTGTCAATGTTAGAATTTTGAAAACAAAACTGACAAAGTTTGTATAATTTCTAGTCCACTTTTGAGAAGAAATGGACTTTTTGGAATTTTTGTAACCCAGTTTCACCCAGTTTCACCCAGTTTCCAAGTGGATTCGGCACTTCATTAACTATCTTATCTGAAGTGAAGCTCCCCCCCCCCCCCCCTTCTTCCTCCTCCTCCTCCTAAATGCCTCTTTAAGGGTCCTTAGAAGGGGAGTAAACATGGTTGTTTTTCCCCTCCCTCGCCGTAGCCTATCTATTATACATAATCACTCTTTTCAATGGTGTGGGAATTGGTGCCCTCCTATAGGCCAGCTGCCCTCCAGCCCTGGGAGAAAGAGAGAGAGTGAGAGAGGGCGAGCGAGGGCGAGCGAGGGGGGGGGGGAAAGAAGAGTATTATTCATAGCCTTTCTGGCACCTGGAGCGGGAAAAGTTTACTCATCCTATACGAAAAAAGGCCTCCAGGGGAAAACAAGGCCTGCTTTACATCGGCTTGGCAGCCTGTCAAAATCACTGCTTACTGCCATTTGCATGGCACTGGAGGGGCTTAAATAGCAATAACAGCCCCGGCATACCCCCACCATGCCCCCCATTCCCCAATGCCCCTCCCTTCTATCTCTCCACTATCTACTTTAAAGTTCACACCCTCCAAACAGGCCAGATTTAATGTTACTTACTGATTATGTGAAATAGAGCCAGCCGTCTGTTACAGGGCTGTTTCTCATGCTGCACTTTCTATATATACATATGTTCAAAAGTCTGCGGACATCTGCTCTCCCAGCGTTTCTCCTGAAATCAAGGGTATTAATCCAGAACTCGATAAGACGTCCACGCCAGTAAAAGCCTCTGATCTCCTGGGATGGTGTTCTGTAGGGCGCTAGAACATTGCAGTGGGGATTTGATTGCATTCAGCAATTGAGCATTTACAAAAGGTCAGGTTTGGTGTTTAATGATTCAGACAGGGATCTGAAAAATCCTTAAAAAACACATAATTACCACAAAACATCATTTCCAACTCAAAAACTGGATGTAACAGTAATGACACCTGGTAATGAGGGTAATGAGTGTTTAGATGTGCGTACTAAACATTCTAAAAGTATTGGAACACTAGGTTGTCTATTATTTATTCTGAAATCAAGCGTATTAATCAACTATTTGGTTGCATTCGCCATTTACAAAAGGTCAAGTCTGGTGTTTAATAATTTAGACAGGGATCTAAAAAATCCTAAAAAATGCAAAGATAGTAATTTACGCAAATACGTTATTACCGCAACACGTCATTATCGGCTCAAAACTTGTTGCAACAGTAACGACACCTGGTAACGAGGGTTTAGTCAGTATTGGAACACCAGGTTGTTCATTATTTATTCTGAAATCAAGGTTATTAATCAACAGTTTGGCAATCCATTTAGTGCAATAAAAGCCTCTGCTCTCATGGGACAGCTTTATGTGGGACGCTAGAACATTGCTCTGGGGATTTGATTGCATTCAGCATTTATAAAAGGTCAAGCATAAAGTTTGGCTCAGACATGGATCTGAAAACATCCTTAAAAATGTAAAAAAAAAAGGTCATTTCCACTAATACGTCATTACAGACTCAAAACTTGATGCAACAGTAATGACACCTGATGATGAGGGTAATAAGTGTTTAGATATGCGTACTGAACATTCTAAAAGTAATATTCAATTTTTTTTGTCAGTATTGGAACACCAGGTTGTCTATTTTTTATTCTGAAATCAAAGATATCAATCAACAATTTGACAATCAGTTTAGTGCAGCAAAAGCTTCTGCTCTCATGGGATAGCTTTATGTAGGATGCTAGAACATTGCTGTGGGGATTTGATTGTGTTCAGCATTTTTAAAAAAGTCAGGTCTGGTGTTTAATGATTCAGACATGGATCTGAAAAATCCTTCATGGTCATTGGTCATCAAATGGTCATAATCATCATTACTGACACAAAACTGGTGTAACTGTTTAGAAATTAAAGTTAAATGCTAATGTCCACTGTTTCTTCTGAAATTAATAGTTCTAAAATTAGTTTATCCTACTTTTGTGGGAGTAACGGTGTCTACTATCCATAGAAGACATTCTACTTGATTTTTAGAGCATTGCTATGTTGAATGGAGCTCCATCCTTCCAGAAAGGGAGCCTCAGCCCAAAGCTGGTGGGGTTTTTACCCCACTAGTTGACACATAAGATTAGGCACGGTGACCTTTGGCCCCTGCATTGCCGCTCCAGAGCGCTCCATTCTATTGGCAAAGCTTTTCTATGGAGATTATATACAAGCTGTGTGCACAATTGAGCCTGTGTCACCACCTTAACATAGCTGAACTCACTAATTAGAAGCAAGAGAGAGGGGTGTGTGTTCAGATAGTGTTGTTAGCCTAATAGCTAGATCTGAGCGATAATGAAAATAACTCCATGGGAAGAAAACGCTAGTATAGGTGTTAGGAAATACATGATCTTGGGTCTTTTTCCTGCAACTACTTAAATAATCAGATACCGTTTTTTTGGAACTACAGGGCGCACCATATCATAAGGTGCACTATCCATAAAAGTCTATTTTCAGGTCTATTTTTAGACACAATTCGCACCGGAATATAAAACACAATTTAAGAGACACTATAAGGACCTTCTAATTCAGCAGGTCTCGTCGTTGAGTGGTGATGGGTGAGGGGTAGCACAGATTTCTCTCCTGAAAACTGTTTATTTGGGCGAGTAAAGCTCTTCCGTTTATTTACAGAAAGCTTAGATTCACGAATTTCTCCAGCACTAAGGCTGGAGCATTAGCATTAGCGGCTAACCGCTAGCAGTTAGTGGCTAATGCATCCCAATAGCGCTACACTGAGGAACCCTGAGTGTTTTGGTAAGCCACAGCGGTATTAGCTAGCATTTTTTCCCAAGTAGCTTGTTTAAACACAGTAATCACGCAGCCTACAGTCTGATATACTTGACTCATACTTGAGTGATGAAAGAGCTAGTGCTTAGCGCGGTTAGTGGCTAGTGCTAATGCTCCTCCAGCAGTGGTAGCTGGGGTTAACAGCAGGCTACAGGTGGTGGAAATGGCTTATGCTAATGCTATTCCAGTCTCGGTGCTGGAGAACTAAACTAAAAACTTCTGTATAACTCTGTACTTCAGAGGAGGGACTTTACTGCTCCTTAATACCTGACTGGTAGATATAAATAGCATCGGATTATAAGGCACACTGACGATTTAAGTGTGAAAATATGGTAACTGCAGTAATTCTTCAGTAAAGCTGAACCTGAAATCTTCCCATTATCTAATTACCCAACTGCAAATGTACATTTTTGACTAAATTACAGACAAAATTAAATTTTCTTCACCTAATCTGATTATTAACTGCATGCAAGAGCATTCTGATACTGATACTGTGGAGCAATAATCTCTACCAAACTCGATTCACCTCGACATGGCCCTAAACCCCCCCCCCCCACCTCCCCCCAAGCATGCCTGCTGCCTCAATAAGCATTCCTTAAAATGACATGTCCTTATGTCGGATCCCTCTGTGAAGACGTTCCTGTGGCCTCCTGTTCCAGCCCAGCCCAGGCCACTTTCGGCTAATGCAGTTTTAATGGCGCGTCTCTGCACCTCGCGCTCCCACTTCAATTAGCCCGTTATTCCTTGCTTGCTCAAGCACGCATAAACGCGCCGCTGTTGTCGTTTGTAGCTTTTTAGTGCTAACGAGCTCACTTAGCGAGGCTGAAGGATCTCCCTGAACAGTGGTTTTCTTGGCCTGTGAACGCGCCTCACACTCCCAGCGTGAGCGTTCACGTCATGGGAACACGGAACGATCTTTAGTGACGGAATTGTGTGCTAAACATGGCAACCGAAGAGAGACGTCTGTCCGGGTGATTGTTGGAATCAGACGACTTCTTCAGTTTATGGTGCATTATTGCTTTGTAGGTCATATATGCAAAGGTTGTACACTGTAAACCTATACTCTGGTTAAACTGAAATGATTTAAGTCTGTTTTACATAAAATTGGATATTTCTAAACAATACTCAACTATTTTGACTTAGTTGAGTTAAGATTCGTGGGAACAAATATACATTTAAACTGAGATCTTTGAGTTGAACCAACTTATAATAACTGAGTTTAGTCTGTTGCCATTGGCAGCTTCTTTTCCATTGGCTTCTGTCACAATCTATTTGCATACTGGGTGTGTCCAACAGTTCCTGATTAACACTCACCATCAGTGTGTAGTGATTCCCCCCTGGGGCTACCTTAGAAATAAATCAACTTCCCCTTTAGTTGTAAAAACTTGATGTTTTCATTTATGCTAACTCAAGTTTTTATTCCGCATTACGCTGCCTTAAAAAAGTTAAGTAAACTCAACTTATCCAGTCTTACAGTATAACAAAAATAAAAAAAGTTAAATCAACTTCCCTTTTAGTTGTAATAACTTAATGCCAACTTAAGTATTCATTCCCCATTACTTAACCTTTTTAAGGCAACTGGTTTTCTCAAATTTTTAAAGTAAATTCAACTTATCCGGGCTTATAGTGTTTACATACAGTTCATAATCATAATGATTTCTGCTTTTGAGACCTATAGATGTATTATTTAGTTATGAATGTTGATGCAAAAAGTATTTTTTCAGTAGCATACCTTTGGTGGCATCCCATAGGGTTCTATTCTGGGCCCTATGAAACTCCTATAAAAGTTCTACCAGGAGACTTCATATAGGTGAGCATACGAAAGAAGATCTTTAATGTAAACGTAATCTTTACAGTTTGATCAGAAACAATATTTTTGGTGGGGGTGGAGCCTAACCCCCTGGCAAATGGAGGACAGGACCAACCAGGTGACAATGGCGGTGGGCATGATGGAGGAGAATCGAGAAGAATTTGTCGCTTCTGAAAGTAGAAAGACAGATGTGATTGAAGGTCTTTTAAAGACAGGTAAAAGCTGGTGATTGGTCAAGGTAAGAAGCTTTCATTTCTAATGTAATCTTACATACAAGGTCTTAATTACTGTATTTCATGAATAGATTAAGAATGCAGATTATATAATGACCAATGCCCCACAAAAATAAAGGACCACTTAAATAACACATTAGAACCTGCTCCCATCTGTGAAGATGACGCTACGCCAATGGTGGAAATGCCAATTCGGATGATTTTGGCAAATTCCAATGGAGCGGCACGCTGCTGGGATTGAGTACAGGTCCCACTAAGCCTGTTGCAAGTAATTGTCTAGGGCCCCCAAACTGTCTGATTGACTTTCTAAAGATTACATTTCTGTGACGGTCATTGAAGAAAGTACAACAACACTGTTATCAAAATCCCCCTCAAAGAGGCCCCAGGTCACTTGTGCTAGTTTCTGACATTAGCATATAACCAGACTGGAACATGTT
The DNA here is from genome assembly GCF_023375975.1 of Astyanax mexicanus. Taxonomy (NCBI): domain Eukaryota; kingdom Metazoa; phylum Chordata; class Actinopteri; order Characiformes; family Acestrorhamphidae; genus Astyanax; species Astyanax mexicanus. The sequence goes on from NC_064428.1 coordinate 32,720,775, forward strand.
CAGCAGTATCCATGCACACCACATTAGTTTCACTTTCATATCATGGAAACAACACACCAAAACCTTAATCTAATTTTGTCATTTGAAAATATTTGATTAACTTTACGTGTCCTTAACCGAAATGAGTTTTGTATGGTTATATTTGCAGCTGTCATTTTGCCTCAATCTTGGTCAAACAAAGATATAACATTTCCGTAAAGATTATAGGTGATTATAATGTGTTTGGGAGATTGGTTAATGGTATATGATGGGGTGCATTTTGCTTGGGTTCCCCAAATGCCTTGAAATGGCCCTGTGTTCCAATAGATTGCTTGGATTGTGTGTTGATGCCCCTCTCTACTGCCATGTTTTGCCCTGGTATCTTCTTCAAACCTTCGTGCAACAGCATGTATGGTTGGACTATCCTTGAAGAACTGGACAAATCATGCAAACTGATGGACAAAAAGTCCTGCAAGTGCTTTTTCACGCTACCAGTAATGATCAGGACCTTAGTAAAGTGTAAAACTAGAAAAAAATAAGTCAGAAAGAACAAAAAAAGAGTAATTGTATGTGGCACCACCTGCACAACCATCTCGTTTTAATGGCTTTAATGGTTTTAATGAGATTTTCTTGCACATCCTCTGTACAGACTGCACAGTAATTTGGTAAAGGTCCTCCCAGTGTTCCCAGTACAAACTGTGTACGTGTTAAATCAGATAGCAACCCCAGAGTGTGTTGTCCTTTAAGCAGAGACACGGGTGTTCTCCAAAACAACACACAAACAAGCCCAACACACCAGCGCGCCCAGTCCAACTCGACCCGCTTCCTCCCAGCCAGGTCCAGAAAAGAGGTCCAACCATCAAATCCCCAGCCCCGGCCCAGCCATCCCCCTTGAGAGCGCTCCAGTTGGACCTTTTGCATATTGAATCTAATTTAACTACATGGCAGCGGGCTGAACCCTTTGAACTGCAGACTCGGTTCTGAAGCCGGTCCAGACTTGGACGGCGGGGCCACTTGGACCGGCCCCGGGCTCTTTACACCCAAATGCCAAGGTAAGGTTAAGGGGCGTCTCTGTGGCGACGCGGTGCCCCGGAGCAGGTGGGCGAAGCCTGGCACACGCTGGCCGCGGGGAGACACCGCCGCAGGGCATCGCCAGCTTGCGGTGCATCATGGGATGGGCACAATGGAGGATTTAGGATGCAGAGAAGAGGCCGCTAATGAGCTTGTTTGGAAATCTCTCTCTGTCTCTCACACACACATATGCACACACACATGCGCACACACACACACACACACACACAGTGTTTGATTGTATGAGTTTCAGCAGTATCTTTCAACTAATCAGTGAGAACTGTGTGGAGAACCGGAGCTACACCCACAGCACGGCCTCCTGATCTAAAAACTAATCTAAAAGTAGGAAATGACTGATATAGAGATTGAGGACGACTTTGGTTGATTTGGAATTGGCAACAAATGCCAACAGTGTCTCTTTAAATGTCATAGATAGAAAACTGTTAATATGAACCACATCTTTTTAAAGAATTGCACATTTATCGAAAAGTTCCCTGTAAAGACTCTAATACTATACAGATAAGGTTTGCACAGTTTTAGTACTGTAAAGATAACATAACGTAATTTTAATACTACAAAGATAGCGTTTAAACAATCTTAGTACTGTAAAGACAACATTAGCACACTTTTAGTACTGTGAGAGTAACATTTGCACAATTTAATAATATAATAATATAAAGATAACATGTAGCCAATTTTACTACTCTAAAGATAACATTTGCATAATTTTAATACTGTAAAGATAACATTTAAACAATCTTAGTAGTGTAAAGATAATGCTTGCACAATATTAGTACCGTAAGTATAACATTCACACAATTTTAACAACATAAAGATAACATGTGCCCAATTTTAGTACTGTAAAAACAACATTTGCACAATTTTAGTACTGTAAATACAACATTTGCACAATTTTAGTAGAGTAAGGATAACATTTGCACAATTTTAATAATATGAATATAACATGTACCCAATTTTAATACTGTAAAGATAACGTTTGCATAATTGCAATACTGTAAAGTTAAGGTTTAAACTATTTTAGTACTTTAATGATCACATTTGCACAATTTTAGTAGAGTAAGGATAACATTCGCACAATTTTAATAACATAAAGATAACATGTGCCCAATTTTAGTACTGTAAAAACAACATTTGCACAATCAGTATTGAAAGAATAACATTTGCACAATTTTAATAATATAAATATAACATGTACCCAATTTTAGTACTGTAAATATAACATTTGCATAATTGTAATACTGTAAAGTTAAGGTTTAAGCAATATTAGTACTGTAAATATAACATTTGCATAATTGTAATACTGTAACGATAACATTTAAACAATCTTGGTACTGTAAAGATAATGTTTGCACAATTTTAGTTTGCATAATTTATACACAGGTATACTGTTCTATACACACAGGTACACACAGATGAAGACCTGTGGCACTGCCGACTGTGATTGCAGTAATTAAGTTGATTAAGACTTGGCAGTAAGAAGAGGGGATTGTGGGTAGAGGAGGATCATGCTGAGCTTCATCTGTCTCTCTTCCTGTGTGGCCTTTACCACCCTGTTACCACCACACACCGGGTGTGCCAACCTGGACTGGCACCGCAGGTCATGTGCTCATTTAACCTGAGAGAGCACACAGGGACATGAACACTGAGCTGTAGAGCAGTGTTCCGAACAATGAAGAGAACTACACTATATGGACAAAAGTATTTGGACACCTATTAAAAAGAGTTTATCCTATTTTGATGGAGTAACTGTCTCTACTGTCCATGGAAAATCTTAATACTAGATTTTGAAACATTGCTGTAAGGATTTGATTGCATTCAGCAACAAGAAACCTAGAGTAGTTCAGGTCAGGATGTTGGATGATCAGCACATTATCCCCCCTCACCCAAACTTTTCAACTCAGTTATTCCAAAAGTACTGAACATAAAGCACCATCATTCAAGAGAACACTGTTCCACTGCTCCACAGCTCAATACTAAGGTTTCGTTATACTCCTCAAGCCCAAGCCTGGCATTAGACACTGCAGGTTGTACATGTACATTAAAGTCGAAGGTTTGGACACACCTTAAATTCAGTGGGTTTTTAATTATTTAAAAATATTGCATTATAGATTAATACTAAAGTAATAGAAAGTATGTAGAAAACATGCAATTATTTAGTAAACAATAAAGTGTTAATCAAACCAGAATATATCATATATTTTACATTCTTCAAAGTAGTAGTTTTTTTTTCTCAGTCAGCTTTATGAGCAATAGTCACCCAGAATTCAAGCTTTCAGTTAACAGCTGTGCTAAACTTGTCAAGAGTTAATTCATTAATAAATTTGAGTTTGAGGGCATCAGTTGTAAAAGTGTGAAGAGGTAGAGTTGGTATACAGTGAAAAATCAAGAACGTTATTGTGAAAGTATCTTCGAGTGCAGTCGCAAAAAAGACCATCAAAAACGTTGATGATGATGGAACTGGCACTCATCATGGTCACCCCAGGAAAGGAAGAGCAAGAGTTACCTCGGTTACACAGGACAAGGTTATTATAGTTACCAGCCTCAATAACCATAAGCTAACAGAAGCTCAGACAAGAGTATTTTGGTTTGTTTAACACTTTTAAGTTATTACATGATTCCTAGAAAGTCATTGCTTTTTATAATAATTTACTTTTATGTATTAATATTTCACACAGCGTCCGAACTTTATTAAAACTAAGTTTGTTTATTTGTTATTACTTTTTATTTATTTTTTATTCTTATGGTTATATTTTGATTCTTATATTCTTAGTTATTATTCATTTTATAATTTTTTGTCATTTTTATCATTTTACTTTAGTTTCACTATTATCTTTTTATTTATTTAGATTTTATCAATTCTTTACATTTTATGTGTCACTTTGTTTTTTAAGGGTCTTTTAAGGGAATTTTCTATTTTACATATATATTTTATTAATGTATATTAAATGTTTATTTTTTTTAAATTAGTATTTATTTTATTTATTATTTTTGGTTTACTATTTTATTCCTCAATATTTCTTTTTTTTATCAAATGTTTTCAATCCCTTTGATGCTGTAAATGTTGACTAGACTAGACTGAATATGAAATATATATAAAAAAATATATATAGAGAGAATACACCAATAGAGGGTAAAGGAAATGATAAATAGAGTAAAGAGAGATACAGTAAAAGGAGAAGGAGACAAAGAGAAAGAAAGAGAGATGAAAAAAGGACGAGGCATATCCGAGAGCGATGGAGGGATGAATGCCAGGTTTTAATGGAGGGATGTGATAATTGCGTCAGTTTTCTGGTCCTCGGCGGTTAGGGTAATGGTGTGCTCATTTACCGCACTGCAGGAGAGCAGGACAGGAAATGGAGGAGTCTTTAAGAATTCATCAGCGTCAGGGAGGCAGGAAGTGCCGCGGGAGCCATGTTGCCGCGTGAGGAAAGTGCTGCGGGCGGGAAAACCGAGCACACATGAGTTAGCATTAGCAAACTCACGCTCACTCCGGAGAGACGCTAACTGTGCTGCGGCTGCATTAACATCACCTGAGCTAGCGCCAAGCTAACCATCCCGCTACACCCTGGAGTTTTACAGCGTTTTACAACGATCTCAGCCAGCTGCCAAAATCTGTTTTAGAGCGACAGCGGCCGAGAGACGAGCTTCCCAAACGCCGGCTAACGACACTGTAAAAAAAAAAAAAACTACAGCTCATTAAGTTCTGAGATTCAACAGCGAACAGAGAGGAGACAGTGCTGTAGATTCATAACTGTAGTTTTTACAAATCAATACTATCACTACAACTAATTTAAAACCAGTAATATTACTACAACTCATTTAAAATTAATACTATCACTACTACTTATTTAAAATCAATACTATCACTACAACTAATTTAAAACCAGTAATATTACTACAACTCATTTAAAATTAATACTATCACTACTACTTATTTAAAATCAATACTATCACTACAACTAATTTAAAATCAATACTATCACTACAACTAATTTAAAACCAGTAATATTACTACAACTCATTTAAAATCAATACTATCACTACTACTTATTTAAAATCAATACTATCACTACAACTAATTTAAAACCAGTAATATTACTACAACTGATTTAAAATCAATACTATCACTACTACTTATTTAAAATCAATACTATCACTACTACTTATTTAAAATCAATACTATCACTACAACTAATTTAAAATCAATACTATCACTACAACTAATTTAAAACCAGTAATATTACTACAACTAATTTAAAATCAATACTATCACTACAACTAATTTAAAACCAGTAATATTACTACAACTAATTTAAAATCAATACTATCACTACTACTTATTTAAAATCAATACTATCACTACTACTAATTTAAAGTCAATACTATTACTACGAGTAATTTAAAATCAATACTATCACTACTACTCATTTTATAATCAATACTATCACTACAACTCATTTAAAATCAATACTATCAATACGACTTATTTAAAATCTATACTATCACTACGACTAATTTAAAATCAATGCTATCACTACGACTAATTTAAAATCAATACTATCACTACAACTAATGATTACAGGTGAAAACACTTAAGGCAGAGACAAAGGAGGAACACAGGCTTTGTGCAGGGGAAGGAAATTAAACAGGAGGGCAGATAAAACACAGGGACAGAATAGGACAGACATGGAACAGGGCCAGGATGTGAAGTAAAGTAATACTATCACTACAACTAATTTAAAATCAATACTATCTCTACAACTCATTTAAAATCAATACTATCACTACTGCTAATTTAAAATCAGTTCTATCACTACAACAAATTCAAATTCAATACTATGACTAAGAGTAATTTTAAATCAATACTATCCCTACGACTAATTTTAAATCAATACTATCCCTACGACTAATTTAAAATCAATACTATCACTACGACTAATTTAAAATAAATACTATCATTACAGCTAATTTAAAATAAATACTATCATTACAGCTAATTTAAAATAAATACTATCACTACAACTAATTTAAAATCAATACTATCACTACGACTAATTTAAAATAAATACCATCATTACAGCTAATTTAAAATAAATACTATCATTACAGCTAATTTAAAATAAATACTATCACTACAACTAATTTAAAATCAGTACTATCACTACGACTAATTTTAAATCAATACTATCACTACGACTAATTTAAAATCAATACTATTACTACGATTTATTTAAATCAATGCTATCACTACGAGTAATTTAAAATCAATACTATCACTACTACTCATTTAAAACCAGTAATATCACTACAATCACTACAACTAATTTAAAATCAGTTCTATCACTACAACAAATACAAATTCAATACTATCACTACGACTAATTTAAAATCAATACTATCACTACGACTAATTTAAAATCAATACTATCACTACGACTAATTTAAAATCAATACTATCTCTACGACTTATTTAAATCAATACTATCACTACTACTCATTTTAAAATCAATACAATCACAACGACTAATTTAAAATCAATACTATCACAGTGACTAATTTAAAATCAATACTATCACTACTACTGATTTTAAAATCAATACTATCACTACAACTAATTTCAATCAATACTATCACTATGACTAATTTAAAATCAATACTATCACTACTACTGATTTTAAAATCAATACTATCACTACTACTAATTTAAATCAATACTATCACTACTACTAATTTAAATCAATACTATCACTATGACTAATTTAAAATCAATACTATCACTACTACTGATTTTAAAATCAATACTATCACTACTACTAATTTAAATCAATACTATCACTATGACTAATTTAGTGATAGCACTTATTTTACATTAGGAGCAGTGATAGGACTGGTTTTAAATTAAAATCACTACAACTAATTTAATATCAATACTATTACTACTAATAATTCAAAATCATTTAGATCACTATAATACTATTATTAAACACAGGCTTCCAATGCAATGGACATAAAAATATTATATAATAACATTTATAACTGTACCCTATTAGATTTTATATTAGAATACTAAGTTTACACTAATTCTTGTTTTGTGTGACTTACACAAAACAACATTCTTACCATCACTTAAATAAATGTCTAAAAGGGTTTAAATCAATACTATCACTACTACTAATGTCAAATCCATACTATCACTACAACTAAGTTACAATGAGTACGATCACTATGACTAAATTATAACCAATGCTATTTTTAGTACTATATTATGATAAAAATGAATTATTATAGTTTTGGATTATTCTATATTTTATTTAAAAGCAATACTATTTGTACCACTATTTTTACTTTAATACTATTGTAACTTCTATACTAAATTGAATACTATTACAGACACTATATTGCATTATTATTAGACTTTTTCTATACTATTATTTAAAATTAATACTGTTCTTACTACCAAGGTATTATTTAAAATCAATACTTTTGCTACTACTATTATTCGAATAATTACTAAAATATTCCTCAAAACTACTATACTGCTTTAAAATCAATTATTATTATCGGTACTATATTATTATTATTATTATTATTATTATTATTATTATTATTATATTAATCATATAAATACTATGCTATCATTTAAATATTAATACCATTTTTACTCCTATACTATATTTATATAAAGAGGCTTTATTAAAAGGGACAATCCAGAATCGTTAAAAACAGGCAGGTTCAAAAGCAAAATACATAAATTTAAGGGTACCACAGCAACCACCTAGCAATACAACTGTAACCAGTTATTGTCAGTCTGTTCATTCAGGACAATTGTTATCCTAAAGACTCTATTTCCCAGCATTCTCAGCCCATGGACTACAATGATTCACACATGACGCTGCAGCATTCAGCCTCACCCACCTTCTGGTTGTTCATTTTCCACACCTGTGTTCTCCTGTATAAATAGCCCTTTGTTTCATCTGCTTCTGGAAGCAGGTCTTCAGTAGCCCATTTGCTGCAGATACAGCCTCTACTCTGCACTCCTCTTTCTGGGTCAGTTTTATGCTGTAAGTTGGAACATTGGTGTGAGAGAATCTGATTGCACTCAGCCAGATAAATTATTAGTTCCGGTCTATTTGTAAAGTTGTGGCCTACATACGTTTTGGTCCATATCGTTAAAAGGGTCAGAACCCTCTGGTCCAAAGAAAGAGGTGGGCATTTCAATACAAAGATGGGAAGGGTAGAGACAGACAGACAGGGAAAAAAGATAGAGAGAGAGAGAGAAAATCTGATTGAACTGAGGAAAAGCAGGAATCTGGCCATTTTGTCCTGAGCCAGACCAAACCAATCGCACTGCCAGCTTGTCTCTGCCTGCATGAAGATAAATGACATAATTAGACCTTCTCTGTCATCAATTAAACATCCTAGACTGGCGCTCTGTGTTTGACTGTTCATTGAGAAAGCAGGCAACAGCACAGTCACGATTCACACTGAATCCAGATTGTTCTGTTCACACTACAACTGGCAACACAATGTGGATTATTGGTGCCAGTCTGATTGTCTGCTGCTGTATTCATCTGGATTCTATTCGTCTGTGTTTTAAAGACTTTAAAGTTCCTCTCTTTCCTCGTCTCTCTGATTTATCTTGTCCCGCCGTTTGTCTGACGTTCACACCGCAGCGTCACACGCGGATCACACGCAGTTCTGTGATCTGAATTCAGACGCACTTCTGTGCCCCTTTACCCACACCCCCCCACGGCACTGTGGGAAGGGGAGGTGAGGCACAGGGCTGAGTTTTAGGGAGTGCAGGTGGTGCTAAGCTGGCATGGGCTGTGCCCGCTGTCCCCACATGATGCCAGCCCGCACACACACACACACACACACACACACACACACACACACACACATGGGCACACGATGCCAATACCATCTGTCATCACTGTGAACATCTGCAGCCCAAGGTGCCCTTGTCACCCACAGTTAAAGTAACGAGTCTGCTATGGGAGATAGTGGGCGAGAATATGAGAGAGAGAGAGACAGAGAGAGAGAGAGAGAGAGAGAGAGATAGAGAAAGAGAGAGAGAGAGATGGTGGGCGAGAGAAAGAGAGATATTGTGGACGACAGAGAGAGTGAATGGGAAAGAAAGAGAGAAAGAGAGAGAGACAGACAGAAAGAGACTGGAAGAAAAAGAGAAAGCAAGAGATATATGGTGGATGAGAGAGAGAGAGACTTGAAGATAGAAAGAGAGAGAGGGAGAGAGAGAGAGAGAGAGAGAGAGAGGGAGAGAAAGAGACGTCATTTGTTAGCTGATGAAAGAAAAACGCAAGGTTAGATGATATAATATGGAAAAATCATCACAATACTTGTAGACATTATGATATTTAATTATTAATTAGTTAATGCATTAATAAATGTATTTAATAGTGCTTTATTTCAAGAAACACAGATTTGGATTTTAGACCTGGCACTCTACACTTCTTCACATTCATAATTCAATTAACTCAACAAATTTAATTGCCCTATAATAGAGCCCTGTGGGTTTCCACAATATATGCTATAAAGGACTGATATTAAGAAATTTACTGCAGTTTCTTTATTTATTGTTAAGATTTATCATTTACCCTTTTAACGACTGGATAGCATTCTTAACATTGTGCTTGATTAGCATTGCTAGCGATACCAGTTGATTAAAAAAACACATTATACAGTATTTTGTGCTTTCAAACACCATTGAAGCACGTGCAAAGATAGAAATTGGGTTAAAATCCTATTATTTGTTTAATAAAAGACTGATATAGAAATACATATAGATATACATTTAATTTCGTTCATTATTAGTTTCACTATTAATTAACTAGAGGTCTGATGTGTGTAAATAATGTTATGCTTTTATTGAGCTGAAATAATAATTATTATTAATTTGCTATGCATGTGCATTTGCCAATTTCACAGGTTCTAAAATAAAGCCCTGTGGTTCTCCACAAGCTATGCTAAAGCAAACTGACGAAATTCACAATTCAAAATTCACAACAGTTTCTGCATTATGATAAATAGCAAATATATATAGAAAAAGAAGTGTGTAGGAACCTGCCAAGATGCATAAAAACTGTAATTAAAAACCAGGGTTATTCCACCATATATTAATTTTTTAACTTGTTTTATTTGCATTATTTGAGGTCTGAAAGCTCTGCATCTTTTTTTTTTATTATTTCAGCCATTTCTCATTTTCTGCAAATAAATGCTCTAAATGACGATATTTTTATTTGGGAGAAATGTTGTCCGTAGTTTATAGAATAAAACAACTGTTAAAATGTTAATTTTACTTACACATACACCTACAAATATACCTTATATGTGTCTGATTGGACGATCACTGAGGTAACATTAGTATGACTAATGCAAGATCAGACTTTGGAAGAAGAATTTTTATGAAGAGTTATAGTGGTCATTTTTAACATATTCTGCCAATTACTGGAGCCATGTGTTAATGTGTGTGTGTGTGTGTGTGTGTGTGTAAAGCAGATGGTATCGCTGGCCTGTTGTGTAGTGATGTAAAATCTGTTCAGTGCTGTGCTCCATGTGTACAGTGTGAACCCCAACCCCACGGGCTACAGCTGAAGACTGACCCCCGCGTGACCTTTCATCATTTGATTGCACACGGACACACGCAGGCTGTCACGAGGTGCACCATAAATTAATTACTGCCCTGCTTAATAAATAATTAAATTATCTATAATGATAATTTAATACAATTAATTATGTAAAAATCTGCACTAAAATCTAAGCTGATATGCCAAAAGTCATGGGACAGCAGTATGTAATCTTGTGAGTGATTAAGTGTTACTTCAGGGGGACTGCTTGGTTAAGGGTGTAAGTTGTGAGGTGTTTTCTTGTACATTTGTACACAGTGTAACAACACGTTTTTTTAAGATTATTCTGGATGAACACCAGACCATCACTGACCATCAGTAAATTTTGCATTTTATTTGTGAATCAAGGGAGGAAGAGTGGAGAGACACACAAACTAGTGTGAAGTTTCCACCAATCAGTGATGGTTTGGAGAGACATGTCATCTGCTGGTGTTGATCCACTGTGTTTTATTATCAAGTCTAAAGTCAGTGCAGTGTTTTCCCGGCATGTTCTCCTCCACCAGTCTTACACACTGCTTTTGGATAACTTTATGCTACTCACTCCTGGTGCAAAAATTCAAGCAGTTCAGTTTGGTTTGATGGCTTGTGATCATCCATCTTCCTCTTGATTATATTCCAGAGGTTTTCAACTTGGTAAAATCAAAGGAACTCATCATTTTTTTAAGTGGTCTCCTCTGTATATAAGTAGTACACTATGTTCTCCTTCACACTGTCCCTTTAATCACTGTACAATTTTATGAAGCGATATTTTGACTGTACAGCTTCATCATGAACACAGGATTTTCTCAGGCCAGAAGGCTTTAGTATGTGTTTCATAAAGGCTGCTTCCTGATCTAATTCAAGAGGATTAGGATTTAATTCGCTCCCACTTTTCTTCCTGAGGCGCAAACAAAAAATCCAATATCAGTAATGTTGTGGGTTCTGAGGCTGGCAGTGGGCAGAATGAGGGTGATTATGTGTTATTAAAACCTGTGGATTCAAACAGCAGGAGAACCATTTTGGTACTTAACAAACAACCATAGCATGCTGGCCTACATCATAGTGTGATATTAAGAGGGGAAATAGATCCTGCTTGTCTTTGGCTGGGTTTTAAATATACCCTTTTCTACCATATTTTCATTATTAAAAAATGTGATGATCATCTGCATCTATATCATAGATATATACAATATTAATCATAATTGGTCATTATCAAAATCCTGTACCTTTAGACCCTCAAAATAAATAAAAAATTATTTGAATTTTTCATTCTTTTTACTATTTATCATATCTACAGGCGCATCTAAAAAAAACGTGAATATCATTAAAAAGTTACTTTATTTCAGTAATTAAGTTGAAAATTTTAAACTCATATATTATATAGATGTATTAAACACACAGAGTGATCTATTGTTAGTGTTTATTTATTTTATTGTTAGTGATTATTATGGCTTACAGCCAATAAAAACTCAAAAATCAGTGTCTCAGAAAATTAGAATATTATAAAAGACCAATTGGTACTTTTGTCAGTTTGGGCAGTGTGCCAAATCCTGCTGGAAAATGAAATCCACATCTCTATAAAAGTTGTCAACAGAGGAAACAATAACGTTTTTTTTATTTGGAATTTGTGAGAAATGAAGCTTGTTAGCTCGTAAAAAAAATTTAAATAAAAAATATTTATTAAATACAGTGTGTGTAATTCCTTTAACAGTCAATGCTTGTACATTAAGCTTTTAAATGTGTAATATTAAATACACCCATTCAACATACTGCAGTTTAGCCCCACCCATTCAGCCTATATCAGTTTTAGCCCTGCCCAATCAAAATGAAGTTATAAGGAATATTTCAACCTGGGCTGCTTTTGGAATGAAGCACAATACAGGACAGCCAATCAGAGTAGACGAAGTGTACATAGTTCATAAAAGTCCTGCTGTATTTTAAAAGGTAAGGCAAGGGTAGGAAATGATCCTGCCCAGGGTCACACATCATTAGCATTGCTAACATGCTGTTAGCATCACTTCTGTGTCATTAGCATTGCTAGCCTAATCTATGGTCGAATTAGCATTGCTATCGCAAGGTTAGCCATATACCTTCAATATCAAACACACTTTAAAACAACTATAAGGTCCATATCTTAAGGATCTGAGATCAAGGGCCCTATTTTACAGAGTGCAAAGCACATCACGATGCTCATTGCTGCCTTACACCCCGCCAACAGTCTATTTTCATGCCTTGCGCCGTTTAGGAATATATCAAATTGGTAGATATATGGGTGTGGTGGTGTGGAACTGAGGTGTGTTCAGTCTCTGCTGAGAAGTGCTAAAGCACTGCACCCTTAAAATAGCAATCTGCCGAAGTCAGTGCACCTGGCCTTTAAAGGGAATGGCAAGTTACACACTGATTGGTTCATTTTAATTGGTTACACCCAAAACACACCCATGATTAATTAAGAGGGCCCCAATACTTTAATCCTTAACTAGAAATGCTGCACATAAAAGGCTACATGAAATATGAGGTATTTTAGACATAATTTTAACATATAAAAAATAAATAAATAATATATCTTTATATATATTATTGTTAATAACATGCAATAAGGGTGGAATTGGATGAACTTCTAGATCCAAAAATGTAATATAGGTGTAATATGCAGTGATTACCAAATGAGGGAGCCAGAGACTCTACAGAAATGCAGAACCATCATGGAGGATCTCACCCTTTGTGGACACAGATCTGGAACCCCTCCATGTGTGAAAGAGGTCAGTGTGTGTGTGTGTGTGTGTGTGTGTGTGTGTGTGTCTTTCAGAAGCTCAGATCTTCCTCTTTGTTCACTCAGCAAGAGCGACAGAGGGATAGAGCAATAGACTGATAGAGCGATAGAGCAATAGACTGATAAAGTGATAGATCAATAGACTGATAGAGCGATAGACTCATAGACTGATAGAGCGATAGACTCATAGACTGATGGAGCTAAAACTGATACAGCTGAGAGACTGATAAAGTGGTAGATCAATAGACTGATAGAGCTAAAACTGATACAGCTGAGAGACTGATACAATAATAGACAGAGTGATAGAGTGACAAAGGTAAGACTGATAGAGCTGATAGACTACAGAGTGATAAAGGGAGAGACTTATAGACTGATAGAGTGATAGTAATAGAACTAAGAAACTGATACAGCAAGAATGATAAAGTGGGAAACTGATAGATTGATAGAGTGAGGTGATAAAATGAGAGTGATAGAACTATTAGAGTGATATAGCTGATAGAGTGATAGAGCTGATGGAGTGATAGAGCTGATAGAGTGATAGAGCTTATAGAGTGATAAAGCTGGTAGAGTGAAATAGAGATAGAGCAGATAGAGTGATAGAGCAGATAGAGCTCATAGAGCAGACAGAGTGATAGAGCTGATAGAGTGAAATAGAGATAGAGCAGATAGAGTGATAGAGCAGATAGAGCTGATAGAGCAGACAGAGTGATAGAGCTGATAGAGTGATATAGCTGATAGAGTAATAGAGCAAATAGAGCTGATGGAGTAATAGAGCAGAGAGCAGATAGAGTAGATAGAGTGATAGAGCTGATAGAGCTGATAGAGCAGATAGAGATCATAGAGTGACAGCTGAAAGACTGATACAATAATAGACAGAGTGATAGAGTGACAAAGATAAGACTGATAGAGCTGATAGACTACAGAGTGATAAAGGGAGAGACTTATAGACTGATAGAGTGATAGTAATAGAACTAAGAAACTGATAGACTGATACAGCAAGACTGATAAAGCGATAGACTGATAAAGTGGGAAACTGATAGATTGATAGAGTGAGGTGATAAAATGAGAGTGATAGAACTATTAGAGTGATATAGCTTATACACTGATAGAGCTGATAGAGTGATAGAGCTGATAGAGTGATTAAGCTGAGAGACTGATAGAGCTGATAGAGTGATAAAGCTGATAGAGTGAAATAGTGATAGAGCAGATAGAGTGATAGAGCAGATAGAGTGATAGAGCAGATAGAGTGATATAGCTGATAGAGTGATAGAGCAAATAGAGCTGATGGAGTAATAGAGAAGAGAGCAGATAGAGCTGATAGAGTGATAGAGCAGACAGAGTGATAGAGCAGATAGAGTGATAGAGCAAATAGAGCTGATGGAGCAATAGAGCTGATAGAGCAGATAGAGCTGATAGAGTGATAGAGCAAATGGAGTAATAGAGCTGATAGAGCTGATAGAGCAGATAGAGCTAATAAAGAGTGATAGAGCAGATAGAGTGATAGAGCAGATAGAGTGATAGAGCAAATAGAGCTGATGGAGCAATAGAGCTGATAGAGCAGATAGAGCTGATAGAGTGATAGAGCAAATGGAGTAATAGAGCTGATAGAGCTGATAGAGCAGATAGAGCTAATAAAGAGTGATAGAGCAGATAGAGCAGATAGAGCTAATAAAGAGTGATAGAGCAGATAGAGCTGATAGAGTGATAGAGCAAATGGAGTAATAGAGCTGATAGAGCAGATAGAGCAGATAGAGCTAATAAAGAGTGATAGAGCAGATAGAGCATATAGAGCTGATAGAGTGCTGGTTTGGCCGTTAGGAGTTTTTTCCTAAACACACTTCGGGTTTCTTGAGAGGCCGAGAATTTAAAGAAGGCTGGCATCAGATTTTATAACACACACACACACACACACACACACACAATAGTCTGCTTTATAAGGTGCCCCCAAAACCATGGCAACCCCCATGTCCTTAGCAAGAGAGGTTGCTGTATGCCAAAAAAAGTGCCATGGTAACTTAAGAAAAAAACAGCTATGGTGTGCTGCTGCCCGGAGCCGTTTGGGGGTTATTAAGGAAAGGCAGCGATGAGAGAGAGCGAGAGAAAAAGAAAGAAAGAGAAAGAGAGAGAGAGATTTGACTTAGGGCCTAACTCAGTTTCACCATTTTATCGAGTTAAGTGAGTCCAAATAATAGTAACAGTGTCACACAAAAAAAAACACTAAAATCACTAAAAAACTTAACTTTACAGGAGAAAGGAAAAACGTTCCTAGTTCTTAATAGAAGTTAATGCACAAAACATTTAATTTAAGCCAATTTGAAGCATTTTTATTGGTGCATTTCTCATATAATTGTGAAACAATGTAGCAGACCAACTGGTAAAAAATTAAAAAGTGACAAAAAAGTTGAATTTTTAAAATTAAAATTGGCCAGATGTTACCAAATCCAATTTTACTTTGCATTATGTTCAAATGTATTATTATTATGTAAAAATTACTTATTTATTTGCAATAAAGTTTAATTTACTCTGAAGCTGATACAAATAATATAAATAAAAAACTATAATTTTATTTATGTTTTTTTAACCATTTTTAAATTGGTTAAAATTAGCCTAGCTTAGCCTAGTCCAAACTAGCCTAGCTATGTTCTTAGACCTGTGTGGGGATCCCAGAAGGCCAGAGCCTACCTGAAATCATTGGCCACAAGGCAGGAATAGCCCCTGGATAGGGCACCAGTCCATCGCAGGGTAACACACACACCCGTTCCCTCACACACTCACATTACCCTGGGGGTAATATAGCGTAGCCAAATCCTACCATCCTTTCATTCTTACCATGTGTGTTTTTTTTTTGGGAAGAATGATAAAACAAAAGGACCTTGAGGAAACCTTCAAAAAATAGAACACATCAAACTGCTGCAAACAGAGACTGGAGCCGGGTTCGGACCCATAACCTGAAAAAAAATTATATTAGTATATTAGTATAAACCAGATTAGCACAGATTAGCATTAGCATTAGCTGTTAGCCTTTTAGCATCACTTCTATACTGTATATTCTCCTAAAATATTCATTACATTTAGCCTTTAAAAACACTTTCTCTTGATGACTAGTTCTGATTATGATAGATTAAGATGGTTTCCTCTATTCTGTGAGGTCATAGCTAGTGAGTGCACTTTGTAGGGAGCGACACAGCGATTTAGGACACAGCCCAGTTGAATAGCCACAGACTTGCAGTCACAGATGTAGTGCTGTAATTGGCTTTGAAGAAAAATGGGCAAAGGGAAACGGAACAGGGCCTGAGAAATGAATGACGTGTGTGTATAGTGTGTGTGTGTATTTGTGTGTGTCTATATATCAGTGTGTGTGTGTGTGTGTGTGTGTGTGTGTGCGTGTGTGTGTGTATTTGCATATCGCCCAAGGTTATGTAGGCCCAGTTTAACAGGCCACAGATTCTTGCTCCTCGGAATCAGAGGGGTAGCATTAGAGACCCCTTTGGTTAACATCCCCCGGTGTGTGTGTGTGTGTGTGAGAAAGAGTCTGTGTGTGTATTTCCATATTGCCCGGGGTGATGTGGCACCATGCCCACTCTCAGCTGCATGTGTGTGTGTATTAGTGTGTGTGTGGGTGTGTGTGTGTGTGTGTGAACCTGCTCAGGCGCAACTACATTACTCCCAAAGCCGGCTGCCACAAAAGTGCCCTGTGTAGTGTTCCTTAATTCCTCCAAATTAGCACCCTTCTCAAGACCTCACCTCCCACACACACCACCATACACACTCATACAGAGCTATGCTGCTATGCTAACAGCTTTTTAAGCTGTTTAAGTGAGAAATGTATCAAGCCACGTCAATTTTTTTCCAATTATAAGTGAAAAAAGTAAAAAATTAAGAAGCTTAAGAAAATACTCTGTGAAGAAGTATTTAGGTGATCTTATTTGGGGAGCTGCTAACTTTCAGTGGTTTCTGAGGCTGGTAAATCCTGTACAACAGAGGGAACTCCTGCTCTTCCTTTCCTGGGGCAGCCCTGATGAGTGCCAGTTTCACCATAAAAAATGTTTTTGACGGTCATTGTATTTTTTTAATTTTATTGAGTTTAGAAGTTCTTGTGATAATCTGGATTAGAACGTTACTCAAATAGAGCTATTATTCCCTGTATACTAACTCTACCTCTTCACTACTTTACACCTGATGCTCTCAAACTCATTAAAAGACAAAAAATTCAAGTAATTAACTCTTGATGAGTTCAGCACAGCTGTTAACTGAAAGCCTGAATTCCAGGTGACTCTACCTCATAAAACTAACTGAGAAAATCCAGCCAA
This sequence comes from Astyanax mexicanus, assembly GCF_023375975.1. Classification (NCBI taxonomy): domain Eukaryota; kingdom Metazoa; phylum Chordata; class Actinopteri; order Characiformes; family Acestrorhamphidae; genus Astyanax; species Astyanax mexicanus. The sequence goes on from NC_064428.1 coordinate 32,738,549, forward strand.
GATCTGAAAATCGTAGTCATCTAAGCAAGAGATGCTACTTTGAAGATTCTAAAACATAAAACATATTCTAGTTTGTTGAACACATTTTTAAATAATGTGAAAACACTGAATTTATGGTGTTTCCACACTTTCGACTGGTACTGTATGTATAAGAAGTAATAAAAATAAAAAACTGCAGAAATATGAAGAGCTATACTTGGTCATAATAAGGGTTCAATAAGTGGTATTTTGTAAGGACCCTTAACCCCATCCACAGCACCATACACATGCATAAATATAGCTATGTTGCTATGATAACCCCATTTTTAAGCTTTTAAAATGAGTAATATACTGCTCTACAACATCATATTTTGCAAGTTATAAGTAAAAGAGAAAGAAGAAGGGAACTGAAGAAATAGCAAAAGCTGTACATCCACAAGTTAATTCTTTTATCTTAAAGTTGGAGGATTAGGAAAAATGAAGAAACTGTAGAAATAAAGAGCTACAGTTCTAAAGAGGGTTCTTTAGGAGTTCTTTAAAAGTAAGGACACTTATATCCACCCACCCCATCATACACACTCATACATAGCTGTGCAATTGTCTGCAATTTTCTATCAACTATGAGAGACAAAATGAGGGAGTGTGTTTGGGATCATTGTCATGCTGAAAGACCCAGCCATGTTCCATCTTCAGTGCTGTCACTGATGGTTGTGGTTTAGAATTTAACGATACAGTTAGTTTGTTCCTTAACACAGATCAATCGTCCTGTACTCTTTGCATAAAAACAGCCCCAAACATGAGGTTTCCACCCCCATGCTTTACAGTTCTTCTTCCTCCAAACTTGACGAGTTGAGTTTTTACCAAAAAATTCTATTCTATATTCTAAATTCTATATTCTTCAGGTACCTCTGTATGGTTCTGTGATTTTTGCTTACCGTTCTCATGATCATTTTCACCCCACGGGATGAGATCTTGTGAGATTATTAATAGTCTTGTATGTCTTCCAATTGCTCCCACAGTCGATTTTTTCCACACCAACCTGCTTTTCTATTGCAGATTCACTTCCAGCCTGGTGCAGGTCTACAGTTTTCTTCCTGGTGTCCTTCGACAGCTCTTTGGTCTTGGCCATGGTTAAGTTTGGCCTCTTTGGAATGTTGTCTTTTATACATATAAGGAGGTCAAACGGTTGACAATAATACAGGTAACGAGTTACAGGTCTGAGAGAGCCAGAAATCTTGCTTGTTTATGGGTGTCCAAATATATATTTTTTTCACCATAATTTACAAATACATTCTAAGCATTAACCTGCCAGATTTACAATATAATAATAATACAATAAAAACTTAAAATAAAGCCTCAAACATTCTGCCTGACTAGCTACTTCATTAGCATTAGCATTAGCATGCTCCTTTGCATATCGTGGTATTTAAAAAAAAACAATATACAGTGCCGTTCACCTTTACATCAGATAACATTATCACCCCTAGATAACCCTCACTTTCATTCCAGCTTCAATCCAACCTCAAAGCCCCCCTCCGGCCGACTGCTAGCTCGGCAGATTAGCCCTGGTAGCTGCTAGCTAGTGCCAAGGCTACCAATTACCCAGCGTGCGCTAGCCTATAGGTTGGCCTCCATTGTACGCCATGCACGAGGAGGTCTTTTGGAAGCGGCGCAGGCCTGAGGCTTATCTCCACCCAGCACAACGTATGGGATAAAGGCAGAAGAGGGGACGGCTCATTATGGGAATAAAGCAGCAGCCTGTCATTTTAGCTCGCTATAATGTTCGGAGGCTGTCGAGCGCATTGTGCATGAGCCGCAAAAACACGCTTCATCTCAATGGGAGAAAAGACGGCATGAATGCAGATGGCAGATTGCTGGAGTTGGCAGCGAGTCTGTGAGAAAGTGTGTGTACGCGAGCATGTGTGTGACTGCGTGTGTGTGTGTCTGTGTGTGTGTGTGTGTGTGTGTGAGAGAGTTTGTGAATTGTACGTTCATCTGTACATTTTTACATGTGTGGGTTGGGTGAGGTGCCGAATTTGATTGATTCAAATGTGGAAAAATTATATACAGCCCTGGAAAAAATGAAGAGAGCACTTCAGTTTCTGAATCAGTTTCTCTGATTTTGCTGTTTATAGGTTTATGTTTGAGAAAAATGAACATTATTGTTTTATTCTATAAACTACAGACAACATTTCTCCCAAATTCCAAATAAAAATATTGTCATTTAGAGCATTTATTTGCAGAAAATGAGAAATGGCTGAAATAACGGAATCAATATTTGGTGGAATAACCCTGTTTTTTAATCACAGTTTTCATCATGCATCTTGGCATCATGTTCTCCTCCACCAGTCTTACACACTGCTTTTGGATAACTTTATGCTACTAACTCCTGGTACAAAAATTCAAGCAGTTCAGTTTGGTTTGATGGCTTGTGATCATCCATCTTCCTCTTGATTATAGTCCAGAGGTTTTCAATTTGGTAAAATCAAAGAAACTCCTTCCATTCATGAGGTGTGTAGTGATGATGAACTCTGAAGCTACATGAAGTTTGGAGGTGTGTAGTGATGATGAACTCTGAAGCTACATGAAGTTTGGAGGTGTGTAGTGATGATCTAATCTGAAGCTACATGAAGTTTGGAGGTGTGTAGTGATGATCTAATGTGAAGCTACATGAAGTTTGGAGCTGTGTAGTGATGATCTAATCTGAAACTACATGAAGTTTGGAGGTGTGTAGTTGTGAGTGAAGCTGGTGTTGGGTTTACGTGGGGATGAGTGTAAGGACTGAAAGGCGGGCTTCTCCAACCAGAGAGAGACGAACACATCCAAGGTAAGTGATAAGTCCCAGTGATTTTTATTTTTCGTTTTCAGCACGCAGCAAAACAACCAAAGAAAAACTGTACAAAAAGAAAGAAATGTAATAAGTTTAAAAAAAAATGATGAGGGCTATCTGACTAAACATCAGCCAGTAAAGGGCTACAGCTGGCTTGCTGCATAAAAACCCGATCTCCCTCTATCAGCGCCGTTTCCCCTTGCCACCAGGCACCCAAACCAAAAAACCAACAAAAAAAAAAAACCCTTGTTTAGACACGCCTCCCCTTTTAAGGCCATAGCCCCTCCCACCAACCAATTGGCTGCCACCATTAATAGGGGTGTCTAAAATATACAAACATACACAAACCAACAATAATCTATACATTACTGGATCCAGTTATTTACAGACGTCACTACATAACCAAAATAATATTACCGGTAAGTATCTCTACAACAGTTTATTAATCACATTTCCCCTTTTCTTCCCCCACAGGTTTTACGGAGCCGTAGTCCAAACCCCCCCCTCCCCACAAGTGAATCGAGGGCCCTTCGATCACCCCTGAGAGAGCTGGAAGACCACTGAGGAAAGATATGAGGTGAGTATTTACAGGTTACAAACAATAATCAACATGATGTATACAGAAGTGCTGGTGATGTGTCAGGCCTATTGACAACATCACAGTAGTGATGAACTCTGAAGCTACATGAAGTTTGGAGGTGTGTAGTGATGAACTAATCTGAAGCTACATGAAGTTTGGAGGTGTGTAGTGATGATCTAATCTGAAGCTACATAAAGTTTGGAGGTGTGTAGTGATGATGAACTCTGAAGCTACATGAAGTTTGGAGGTGTGTAGTGATGATCTAATCTGAAGCTACATGAAGTTTGGAGGTGTGTAGTGATGATCTAATCTGAAGCTACATGAAGTTTGGAGGTGTGTAGTGATGATCTAATCTGAAGCTACATGAAGTTTGGAGGTGTGTAGTGATGATCTAATCTGAAGCTACATGAAGTTTGGAGGTGTGTAGTGATGATCTAATCTGAAGCTACATGAAGTTTGGAGGTGTGTAGTGATGAACTAATCTGAAGCTACATGAAGATTGGAGGTGTGTAGTGATGATCTAATCTGAAGCTACATGAAGTTTGGAGGTGTGTAGTGATGATCTAATCTGAAGCTACATGAAGATTGGAGGTGTGTAGTGATGATCTAATCTGAAGCTACATGAAGTTTGGAGGTGTGTAGTGATGATGAACTAATCTGAAGCTACATGAAGTTTGGAGGTGTGTAGTGATTATCTAATCTGAAGCTACATGAAGTTTGGAGGTGTGTAGTGATGATCTAATCTGAAGCTACATGAAGTTTGGAGGTGTGTAGTGATGATCTAATCTGAAGCTACATGAAGTTTGGAGGTGTGTAGTGATGAACTCTGAAGCTACATGAAGTTTGGAGGTGTGTAGTGATGATCTAATCTGAAGCTACATGAAGTTTGGAGGTGTGTAGTGATGATGAACTCTGAAGCTACATGAAGTTTGGAGGTGTGTAGTGATGATGAACTCTGAAGCTACATGAAGTTTGGAGGTGTGTAGTGATGATCTAATCTGAAGCTACATGAAGTTTGGAGGTGTGTAGTGATGATCTAATCTGAAGCTACATGAAGTTTGGAGCTGTGTAGTGATGATCTAATCTGAAGCTACATGAAGTTTGGAGGTGTGTAGTGATGATCTAATCTGAAACTACATGAAGTTTGGAGGTGTGTAGTGATGAACTCTGAAGCTACATGAAGTTTGGAGCTGTGTAGTGATGAACTAATCTGAAGCTACATGAAGTTTGGAGGTGTGTAGTGATGATCTAATCTGAAGCTACATGAAGTTTGGAGGTGTGTAGTGATGATCTAATCTGAAACTACATGAAGTTTGGAGGTGTGTAGTGATGAACTCTGAAGCTACATGAAGTTTGGAGGTGTGTAGTGATGAACTAACCTGAAGCTACATGAAGTTTGGAGGTGTGTAGTGATGATCTAATCTGAAGATACATGAAGTTTGGAGGTGTGTAGTGATGATGTAATCTGAAGCTACATGAAGTTTGGAGGTGTGTAGTGATGATGTAATCTGAAGCTACATGAAGTTTGAGGTGTGTAGTGATGAACTAATCTGAAGCTACATGAAGATTGGAGGTGTGTAGTGATGATCTAATCTGAAGCTACATGAAGTTTGGAGGTGTGTAGTGATGATGAACTAATCTGAAGATACATGAAGTTTGGAGGTGTGTAGTGATGAACTAATCTGAAGCTACATGAAGTTTGGAGGTGTGTAGTGATGAACTAATCTGAAGCTACATGAAGTTTGGAGGTGTGTAGTGATGAACTCTGAAGCTACATGAAGTTTGGAGGTGTGTAGTGATGATCTAATCTGAAGCTACATGAAGTTTGGAGGTGTGTAGTGATGATGAACTAATCTGAAGATACATGAAGTTTGGAGGTGTGTAGTGATGATCTAATCTGAAGCTACATGAAGTTTGGAGGTGTGTAGTGATTATCTAATCTGAAGCTACATGAAGTTTGGAGGTGTGTAGTGATGATCTAATCTGAAGCTACATGAAGTTTGGAGGTGTGTAGTGATGAACTCTGAAGATACATGAAGTTTGGAGGTGTGTAGTGATGAACTAATCTGAAGCTACATGAAGTTTGGAGGTGTGTAGTGATGAACTCTGAAGCTACATGAAGTTTGGAGGTGTGTAGTGATGATCTAATCTGAAGCTACATGAAGTTTGGAGGTGTGTAGTGATGATCTAATCTGAAGCTACATGACGTTTGGAGGTGTGTAGTGATGATGAACTAATCTGAAGCTACATGAAGTTTGGAGGTGTGTAGTGATGAACTAATCTGAAGCTACATGAAGTTTGGAGGTGTGTAGTGATGAACTCTGAAGCTACATGAAGTTTGGAGGTGTGTAGTGATGATCTAATCTGAAGCTACATGAAGTTTGGAGATGTGTAGTGATGATCTAATCTGAAGCTACATGAAGTTTGGAGGTGTGTAGTGATGAACTAATCTGAAGCTACATGAAGTTTGGAGGTGTGTAGTGATGAACTCTGAAGCTACATGAAGTTTGGAGGTGTGTAGTGATGATGAACTAATCTGAAGCTACATGAAGTTTGGAGGTGTGTAGTGATGAACTAATCTGAAGCTACATGAAGTTTGGAGGTGTGTAGTGATGAACTCTGAAGCTACATGAAGTTTGGAGGTGTGTAGTGATGATCTAATCTGAAGCTACATGAAGTTTGGAGGTGTGTAGTGATTAACTAATCTGAAGCTACATGAAGTTTGGAGGTGTGTAGTGATGATCTAATCTGAAGCTACATGAAGTTTGGAGGTGTGTAGTGATGATCTAATCTGAAGCTACATGACGTTTGGAGGTGTGTAGTGATGATGAACTAATCTGAAGCTACATGAAGTTTGGAGGTGTGTAGTGATGAACTAATCTGAAGCTACATGAAGTTTGGAGGTGTGTAGTGATGAACTCTGAAGCTACATGAAGTTTGGAGGTGTGTAGTGATGATCTAATCTGAAGCTACATGAAGTTTGGAGATGTGTAGTGATGAACTCTGAAGCTACATGAAGTTTGGAGGTGTGTAGTGATGATCTAATCTGAAGCTACATGAAGTTTGGAGATGTGTAGTGATGATCTAATCTGAAGCTACATGAAGTTTGGAAGTGTGTAGTGATGAACTCTGAAACTACATGAAGTTTGGAGGTGTGTAGTGATGATCTAATCTGAAGCTACATGAAGTTTGGAGATGTGTAGTGATGATCTAATCTGAAGCTACATGAAGTTTGGAAGTGTGTAGTGATGAACTCTGAAGCTACATGAAGTTTGGAGGTGTGTAGTGATGATCTAATCTGAAGCTACATGAAGTTTGGAGGTGTGTAGTGATGATGAACTAATCTGAAGCTACATGAAGTTTGGAGGTGTGTAGTGATGATCTAATCTGAAGCTACATGAAGTTTGGAGGTGTGTAGTGATGATCTAATCTGAAGCTACATGAAGTTTGGAGGTGTGAGTGATGATCTAATCTGAAGCTACATGAAGTTTGGAGGTGTGTAGTGATGAACTCTGAAGCTACATGAAGTTTGGAGGTGTGTAGTGATGATCTAATCTGAAGCTACATGAAGTTTGGAGGTGTGTAGTGATGATGAACTCTGAAGCTACATGAAGTTTGGAGGTGTGTAGTGATGATGAACTCTGAAGCTACATGAAGTTTGGAGGTGTGTAGTGATGATCTAATCTGAAGCTACATGAAGTTTGGAGGTGTGTAGTGATGATCTAATCTGAAGCTACATGAAGTTTGGAGCTGTGTAGTGATGATCTAATCTGAAGCTACATGAAGTTTGGAGGTGTGTAGTGATGATCTAATCTGAAACTACATGAAGTTTGGAGGTGTGTAGTGATGAACTCTGAAGCTACATGAAGTTTGGAGCTGTGTAGTGATGAACTAATCTGAAGCTACATGAAGTTTGGAGGTGTGTAGTGATGATCTAATCTGAAGCTACATGAAGTTTGGAGGTGTGTAGTGATGATCTAATCTGAAACTACATGAAGTTTGGAGGTGTGTAGTGATGAACTCTGAAGCTACATGAAGTTTGGAGGTGTGTAGTGATGAACTAACCTGAAGCTACATGAAGTTTGGAGGTGTGTAGTGATGATCTAATCTGAAGATACATGAAGTTTGGAGGTGTGTAGTGATGATGTAATCTGAAGCTACATGAAGTTTGGAGGTGTGTAGTGATGATGTAATCTGAAGCTACATGAAGTTTGAGGTGTGTAGTGATGAACTAATCTGAAGCTACATGAAGATTGGAGGTGTGTAGTGATGATCTAATCTGAAGCTACATGAAGTTTGGAGGTGTGTAGTGATGATGACCTAATCTGAAGATACATGAAGTTTGGAGGTGTGTAGTGATGAACTAATCTGAAGCTACATGAAGTTTGGAGGTGTGTAGTGATGAACTAATCTGAAGCTACATGAAGTTTGGAGGTGTGTAGTGATGAACTCTGAAGCTACATGAAGTTTGGAGGTGTGTAGTGATGATCTAATCTGAAGCTACATGAAGTTTGGAGGTGTGTAGTGATGATGAACTAATCTGAAGATACATGAAGTTTGGAGGTGTGTAGTGATGATCTAATCTGAAGCTACATGAAGTTTGGAGGTGTGTAGTGATTATCTAATCTGAAGCTACATGAAGTTTGGAGGTGTGTAGTGATGATCTAATCTGAAGCTACATGAAGTTTGGAGGTGTGTAGTGATGAACTCTGAAGATACATGAAGTTTGGAGGTGTGTAGTGATGAACTAATCTGAAGCTACATGAAGTTTGGAGGTGTGTAGTGATGAACTCTGAAGCTACATGAAGTTTGGAGGTGTGTAGTGATGATCTAATCTGAAGCTACATGAAGTTTGGAGGTGTGTAGTGAGGATCTAATCTGAAGCTACATGACGTTTGGAGGTGTGTAGTGATGATGAACTAATCTGAAGCTACATGAAGTTTGGAGGTGTGTAGTGATGAACTAATCTGAAGCTACATGAAGTTTGGAGGTGTGTAGTGATGAACTAATCTGAAGCTACATGAAGTTTGGAGGTGTGTAGTGATGATCTAATCTGAAGCTACATGAAGTTTGGAGATGTGTAGTGATGATCTAATCTGAAGCTACATGAAGTTTGGAGGTGTGTAGTGATGAACTAATCTGAAGCTACATGAAGTTTGGAGGTGTGTAGTGATGAACTCTGAAGCTACATGAAGTTTGGAGGTGTGTAGTGATGATGAACTAATCTGAAGCTACATGAAGTTTGGAGGTGTGTAGTGATGAACTAATCTGAAGCTACATGAAGTTTGGAGGTGTGTAGTGATGAACTCTGAAGCTACATGAAGTTTGGAGGTGTGTAGTGATGATCTAATCTGAAGCTACATGAAGTTTGGAGGTGTGTAGTGATAAAAGCTTGAGTACCCATGATCCTGTCTAAATGATTATAATCATACATTCAACATTATCTGTTAAACATGGTGGTGGCAGAGTTATAACCTCATTAACTCTACGTCTACTTAACTCTGTTCAAGTAATGACCATTATCCTGAACTAATTAGGCATTTTAGGTGTTTTCTATCAGTCTAATCTGGACTTTTTTAGTCTGTTCTTGATGGTTACCAATGGTTTGCATCGTAAAGTTAACCCTTTACGATACAAGAAGGCGTCTCTTGGTTGTAAATTTAGTGAATGCTTGGTGAATATTGTGTCCCAATTCAAGGTACAACCAAGAAAAACTTTTAATCTGATGCAGAAACTCGGGGAACATCCTTAGGCCAGGAAAAATGTTGACGTCCAACATATATTTCTGAGCTGGATATGGAACAGTATAAACAGTATATTCCAATTGTCATTTTCCAAATGAGGCAATGAGTCTCAATGTGTCCTCGTTCGCCTGGAAGGACCCTAGATGCTTGTCCCCCTCGGTGGAGTCCAGTAATGGCTGTGGTGGGGATGATATGGAGACTGGAAGGTGGAGGCTTTGTGCTGGGATTGGGACGCAGCCAATCATGCATGCAGTAAAAGATAGCTTTCTCTGACGGCGAGGATTAGAGACGTTTTCATGCTTTAATTCACAGGTTTAATGTGTTACTACGAGTTCATATCACGCGTGTGTGTGTGTGTGTGTGTTTTGTGTGTGTGTGTGTGTGTGTGTGTGCGTGCATGAGAGGCAGGAAGCGAAGAGTGTTCTGTGCACTAATCCCCTCTCTCCACAGCATCTGGAGCACAGGGTGCACACACACACACACACACACACACAGCTATCTAGGGTGGCAGAAGGCCTGGGCACGAGTGTGCCCAGTGCTTGGCACTACAGCCGGGCATTGGAGCTTATGATACAGAGGTGTGTGTGTGTGTGTGTGTGTGTGTCAGGGTCCGTCTGGGCACAGACCCACTCTTCTGTACTACAAGTCTGAAAGGCAGAGTAGAAAGAGAAGGGCAGAAAGAGAGAGAAAAAGAGAGAGAGAGAAAAAGAGAGAGAGGGAGATAGAGAGAGAGATCCCTCATTCAATTTCTATCACTTTTTCTCTTTCTCCAATATTCTCTTTCTTTCCTTTCTCTCTTTCTCTTTTATTCTTGTTCTCTTTCTCTCTTTCTTTATTTCTTTCTATTTTTCCTCACTATTTCCCTCTCTTCTTTTCTTTCTCATATGCGATCTCCCATACTCTGTCTTTCATTCTCTTTCCTTTTTTTCTCTCCAACACACTTTCTCGTTTTGTTTTTTGTTCATTCCTCACACTCTCACACATTTTCCTTCTCTCTCTCTCTCTTTCTTTTTTTCCTTCTTCTTCATACTCCCTCTTTCTCTTTCAATACTCCTTCTCTCTCCTTTTCATTGTTCTCTCTCTCTTTCTTTCTCTGTTTCTCTCTTATCCATCGTCTCACTTTCATTCTCTCTTTCTCTGCCAAACTTTGCCTCTCATCTCTTTCTCTCTTCCTTCTCTTCCTCATATGCTCTTTCGCTTATTCTCTTTTTATTCTTTTCTATTACTTCTTTTGTCCATTCTCATTCTATCCCTCTACCTCATTCCCTTTCTCTCTCATTCTTTCTCTTTGTCCCTCTTCTTTATAATCACCTTATCTCTTTCTCTCTTTCCAATGCTCTCTCTTTCTCTAATACTCTCTCTTTTTCTCTCTCTACCATTTTCTCCTTCTCTCTCTCTTTCACTCTCTCTTTCTGTCTTTCTATCTCCCTCCTCTTTCACTCTTTTTCTCTGCCAAAAGCTTTTTCTCAGCTCTTTCTCTCTCTCTCTCCATCCTCCATGTACTCCCTCGCTTACTCTCACTTTATTCTCTCTTTCCCTTTCATTCTTTCATCCATCGTCACTCTATCTCTTTTTTGTTCATCCTTTTTCTCTCATCCCCACCTCTTTCTCTCTGTTTCTATCTCCAATACTCTCTCTCTCGCACTCTATCACTTTTATTCTCTTTTTCCAATACTCTCACTCTACTATTGTCTCCTTCTCCCCCTCATTCAATCTCTCTCTTTTTACCTCATTCTCATTGTTACTCTCTTTCCCTCTCTCCCCTTTCTCTCTCTTTTTCTCTGCTTTCTCCTCTCATTTCTTTAACTCTCTCTCCATCCTCCTCATAGGCTCTCTCACTTACTCTCACTTACTTTATTCTCTCTTTCCCTTTCATTCTTTCGTACTTCGTCATTTTGTCTCTTTTTAGTCCATTCTTTCTTTCTCTTCCCCACCACTTTCTCTCCGTTTCTATTTCCAATACTCTCTCTATCACTTTTATTCTCTTTCTCTAACAATCTCTCTCTCTGTCTCTCTCTCTCTACCATTGTCTCCTTCTCCCCCTCTTCCAATCTCTCTCTTTTTTCTCATTCTCATTATCACTCTCTTTCCCTCTCTCCCCTTTCTCTCTCTCTTTCTCTGCCAAACTTCTCCTCTCATTTCTTTAACTCTCTCTCCATCCTCCTCATATGCTCTCTCGCTTACTCTCACTTTACTTTATTCTCTCTTTTCCTTTCTGTATTTTATCCTTTGTCATTCTATCTCTTTCCAAACTTCTCCTCTCATTTCTTTAACTCTCTCTCCATCCTCCTCATATGTTCTCTCACTTACTCTCACTCACTTTATTCTCTCTTTCTCTTTCATTCTTTCGTCCTTCGTCATTTTGTCTCTTTTCAGTCCATCCTTTCTCTCTCTTCCCCTCCTCTTTCTCTATGTTTTTATTTCCAATACCCTCTCTTTCGCCCTCTATCACTTTTATTCTCTTTCTCCAATACTCTCTCTCTCTCTCTCTCTCTCTGTCTCTCTCTCTCCAGATGCCCAGGTCATACTGCAACAGCTGGTTCTCCATTTGCTGTGACCAAGTGTTGTCACAGATTGGTCTGTGTGTGTGTGTGTGTGTGTGTGTGTGTGTGTGTGTGTGGTTGTGTGTGTGGTTGTGTGTGTGTGTTTTATTGATTCGTCATAAATATTCATTGCTTTAGCTGCATTTTTAGCCAAATGATTCTCATTTATTCAGTGGAGCATCTCACTCTATTCCATTATATCCTTTTTGTTCTCTTTACTTCTCTTCTTTTATCCATTCTTCCCTCGCTCACTCCTTTCCTTTATCTATTCGTAAAGGATCATCTTCATCATCTTCTCCTCCTTTTGCACCTTTCTACATTTTTCTTCCAAAAACAGGAGGAGTATAAGGTTGAAGTAGGAAAGCAGGGCTTGCTGCCTCCAGTTTTCCTCGCTGAAACAGAGGAGAGAAAGAAACAGAGGGAAAGAGGGATGGATGGACGGATTGTGACGGATGAGAACAGACGCCAGGAAGAAGACGAAGAGGGCCAGGAATTGTGAATGAGAAAGAGAAGGAGAGAGAAAGAGAGAGAGGGGGGGAATGGTAGAGATAGAGAGAGAGAGTTGGGTGTCAAAGATAAATGAAAGCAGGGTCTTAGCCAAATAATTAAAAAGAAGGAGAGAAAGAAAAGAAAAACGAGTGTGAGAGAGTTGCACAGTCAGAATTAATCCCCCCATTATCAGTCAGTGAATAATGATCCCAAAACAAAGACTTTCCCTCCTAAACCCTCTTTATTAAAAACTTGCCAATGCCAATTACACTCAAGTCATGTCGACTGGGGAGGGCACAACACAACACTCATTTGCATAACAACAACATTTTCAAACAAATTCGGCGGAGAGCGCTCGTGATTATGGGATATTTATGCTACATATATTATTCGGCCTATTGATGAGTTATATATCATCATCGTAGCGTTAAAAAACTCTATAAATTACAATGGTCTGCCAATTTTCCTTTTTTGGCTGCTTTTCTAATAGATTTTAAAGCATTGCTGTGAGGATCTGATTAAGCTCTGTCCTCGGAATGATGCTCCACAATTCTCCAACTCATCCCAGAAGAACTGGATGGAGCTCAATCCTTCCAGAGAACACAGTTCTTCCACTGCTTCACAGCTCAATGCCTAATACTCATCTACAAGGGTTGGACAATGAAGCTGAACTACCTGTCATTTTAGTGTGGGAGGTTTCATGGCTAAATTGGAGCAGCCTGGTGGCCAATCTTCATTAATTGCACATTGCACCAGTAAGAGCAGTAAGAGTGTGAAGGTTCAATTAGCAGGGTAAGAGCACAGATCTGCTCAAAACATTGCAATGCACACAACATTATGGGTGACATACCAGAGTTCAAAAGAGGACAAATTGTTGGTGCACGTCTTGCTGGAGCATCTGTGACCAAGACAGCAAGTCTTTGTGATGTATTAAGAGCCACGGTATCCAGGGTAATGTCAGCATACCACCAATAAGGACCAACCACATCCAACAGGATTAACTGTGGACGCTGTAAGAGGAAGCTGTCTGAAAGGGATGTTCGGGTGCTAACCCGGATTGTATCCAAAAAAACATAAAACCACGGCTGATCAAATCACGCAGAATTCAATGTGCACCTCAACTCTACTGTTTCCACCAGAACTGTCCGTCACCACAATAAATCATTGTGATCTAAAACCAGGTGTTTGTTTCATTGTCCAACCCCTGTATGTTGTGCCGATTGGGTTCATTATTTATCTGCTTCAAAGCCTATTCTATTGCTGTTCAGAGGTGAGTATTATCAGGCTGTAGCCTGCTGCTAACCCTGGCTAGCACTGCTGGAGCAGCATTAGCATTATCCACTAACCGTGCTAAGCACTAGCTAATATTACCCTGGCTTACCAGAACACTCAGGATTCCTCAGTATAGCACTGTCGGGCAGCATTAGCCGCTAACCGCTAGCATTAGTTGTTACATTTATTATTTGGCCTATTGCTGAGTAAAATATCAGCGTAGTGTAAAAAAAATCTATAAATTTCAAAGTTTTTGCCAATTTTCTCTTTTTGACATATTACATTGTATGATCAGCCAAAATCACAGATAGTAAAAAGAGTTTATGCTGCTTTTCTAATAGATTTTAAAGCATTGCTGTGAGGATCTGATTAAGTTTGGGAGGCTGGGTCCTCGGAATTATGCTCCACAATTCCCCAACTCATCCCAGAAGAACTGGATGGAGCTCCATTCTTGCAGATAACACAATTCTTCTACTGCTGCACAACTCAATACTTAATACTCACTTTGGTTTATTACGTATTTGCTCCAGAGCATCCTGTTTTATTGCCTATACTTCTCTATAGGGACAAGAAAAGCTTAGTACATTACATACTGTAAATACCGGATTTATTTGCACTATAAGGCACCTGCTGCTAACCCGGGCTAGCACTGCTGGAATAGCATTCACATTAGCCGCTAACCACACAAAGTGCTAGCTCTTTTACCATTTAGAGGCAAGTACATCAGATAGTAGCCTGCGTGTTTACTGTGTTAAAACAAGCTACATGAGATGAACCACAAGACAATATCATTCTGAACTCTTAAAACTTTATAAATATGAACTTGTTTTCTTTGCATTATTTGAGGTCTGAAAGCTCTGCATCTTTTTTGTTTTTTAGCCATTTCTCATTTTCTGCAAATAAATGCTCTAAATGACAATATTTCTATTTGGAATTTAGGAGAAATGTTGTCTGTAGTTTATAGAATAAAACAACAATGTTCATTTTAATCAAACATAAACCTATAAATAGCAAAATCAGAGAAACTGATTCAGAAATGTAAGTGTTTTTTTCCAGAGTATGTATGTTTTTTTTTTTCCAAACTTATTCTGATTTGTGGTTGTACTTTCATCCAAGGAAAAAATCCATGCATTTTTCTTCAGTACAATGCAAATTTACATGCTGCACATATTGGTATGGGTACTCTATTACAGTCCTGACCATTTCCCAATGAAGGATGTGTTTACAGTTAGAACTGGATAAAATACATGCAACTATCTCCAAATTAGTTGCATATAATAAGTCATCTGTATATAATCTGTACTTTAAAATGGCATTAAATTTTTAATAAAAGTGAAAATTATTAAAAAATATAGTAGGTACAGTTTTATTAGGTTTTATGGATAGTGATGGATGTGTTCATGCTCACAGATACTCACCTTCACCTCCGACCCCCACCCACTGCTTTGGCCGCAAAGCCTTGTAATGTTTCCCCAACTCGCCCAAGCTTCCAACTGCCACCACCACCCCCCCCCCCCCTTCCCCCCAACTCACACCATATCACAAGCCAGTAAACCCCCAGTAGCCCCTTCTGTATCCACCAATGCCCCCTGGCTAGGGCACGGAGTCACTCCCCCCTAAAACCCTCACCAGCAGGCCTCCCTGTTAGAGCTTTGTTCATCTGGAAACCCACACCCCGGTCCAACGCCAATCCGCGGCCCACACCCGACGCCGGCCCGGCTGGAAGCTTCCAGAAATTCCATGACGTGGGCCAGTGCGAAGCTAGCGCTGGATTAGCGACAGCGGCTTCGGCGAATCAAAGTCAAAGACTGGGACTCGGTGTGGGATTTGGCCCCGAAAACGATGCTGGCGGGTATGTTGGAGAAGACGACCAATCAGAGCCAGAGGGCGGGGCTTTCCTCGAGCTTGCCGTGGGGTCCAAAATGGCGGCGGGATGGTGTGAGGCGTCATGCGATGGCACAAAATGGAGATGATTTGCTCCGCTTGGCTGGGATGTTTTAGCTGTAAGTAAAGCCAGCCAGATGACTAGCTGCAGCCGCACATGCTAGCATTAGCCACGAAGCCGTGGGCCAAGAGCTGTGGGCTTTGCTTAGAAGGTCACGGTGAGGGATGACCAAGCATGAACTGGCATTTTTGGTGAAGGTCATTGTGTGGCATCACCTCAACAAGGGCAGCCTGGGATTGAGGCCTTCGTAGGGCCAGGAGAGGGCATGAAAAGGCCAGCCCAGTGGCGGATATGAGTGTCATTATCGTTGAATATCCAGAAGCTTATAGACATCCCTTCTAATGAATGCATTTTACTTTACTTACTTTTTGGTTGCGTCCATTTCTGGCTGCATTGGACTCTCTGGAGAAGATGCACCTACATGAACTTGTTGGAACCATGCCTTATACCAGGTGTAGACTGAAGATGAGTATAGAGCCCCCCAGCATTAAGACAAACTGTGTTCTCTGAATTGGTGATGGTGCTCCAGCCAATATTTTTAGAATGATGTGATGCTGAATTCAATCAAATCCTCACAGCAATGCTCCAGAATTTGGTTGAAAGTGTTACCTGGGCAGTAAAAGACCGTTACTGCAAAAAAGCAGTATAAACTCTTTTTAAAACAATGATATAATAATGCGGAGCGGTCCTGGGTTCTAAAGTGCTGCCACAATGACTTTGAATACTAGTAATGCAGCTTGCCATTAGCTGCTAGGGCCTTGATTGTTGTCCTCTGAAAAAAATACTGGCTGAATTATCTACTGTTTTTCACTGAACTCTGTGGTCCTCTGGTAATTGCACGCATATCTCTGAGTTCCATCACCTCACGTGTAATAAAATAGCTATTTAAATACCTTTCAGACAGCTTCCTCTCACGTCCACAGTTAATCCTGTTGGATGTGGTTGGTCCTTCTTGGTGGTTTGCTGAGATTACCCTGGATACAGTGGCTCTTGATACATCACAAAGACTTGGTGTCTTGGTCACAGATGCTCCGGCAATTTGTCCTCTTTTGAACTCTGGTATGTCACCCATAATGTTGTGTGCATTGCAATATTTTGAGCAGATCTGTGCTCTTACCCTGATAATTGAACCTTAACACTCTGCTCTTACTGGTGCAATGTGCAATTAATGAAGTTTGGCCACCAGGCTGCTCCAATTTAGCCATGAAACCTCCTATTAATATTACTATATACTCTTATTAATACCCTTGATTTGAGAAGAAAAGCTGGACGAGCAGGTGTCCAGGTGTCCACACACTTTTGGACATGTCTACTCACATTTTTCGATCCGTGGCTTGGTGTTTGGAGCCAGTGCCAGTAGATTAGTGAGTGGAGGAGTGGTAACAAAGACTTGGATGAAGGCAGGGAGATGCATACTTACTGATAGTGACTGCAGTCAGAGCCCAGAGCCAAGAGAGCAGATGAGGGTGAATACATAGTGGAGGCTTTGGTGGGGAGAGGGGGTTAAAAAGAAGAGAGCGGGACAGGGACAGATGATGTGTGTGTGTGTGTGTGTGTGTGTGAGTGTGTATGTGTGTTTTTTATCAAAGAAAATCTCTAGCGTATCAGTGCTGTCTTTAAAGAAGAGCCAGAGAAAAAGATTAGGTGTGGCCTTGTTTCTAGAAAACACGAAAACACACATTTATTTTTAACCACTATTTTTGGTTAGTTTGACACTGGCATGGTGGTGATAAGTGTGTTAGTTGTAGTTTAGTGTGTTGGTATAGTGCTGGTGGTACAGTGAGTGGATCAGACACTGCAGCAGTGCTGCTGGAGTTCTTAAACATCTCAGTGTCACTGCTGGACTGAGAATAGTCCCAACACAAACCGTGCAGCAACAGATTCAGAGCTCCTGTAGAGCAGCTATATAGGTGGGGTTGTCTAATAGAGTGGAGGACAAGGTGTGATTAAACTCAGTGTCTGCTGCAGTGTCTGATTTGCTTACTGTAAAGCACAACACACACTAATACTAACCACCATCCACCACTTCCTCCACCATGCTAATCAGTGCTAATCACTGCAGTGCTGAGAATAATGAGAATAATGACCCACCACCCAAATAATAATAGCTAGTTTGTGGGGTTCTGAACGTTAAAAATCAGGCTAAAAGGACGAGAATAATAATAAATTATGCATAAAGTAAGGAGAGAAACAGATACAGGAAGTCGGAAATTATAGAACTACAAGCTGCAAAATGAATGAATAAAGGAATGAATGAAGTTACACTTATATAGGCGCCCTTCTAGAAACCCAAGGACGGCCAATAGCGCACAGCGTACTCTTAACCGGAAACGACTGTCCACCTGGAGGACTGCCTCGGGCACTATACCAGCATTTACCCAGGACAGAGTGCCGATCCATGTCTGGACACAGTCATACATACATTTAATACACACACATAAACTTACATACATACCACAAACTAACACATACGCAACAGATCAGTTTAAAGTATTTTTAGAATAATTTTTAGAGTGTCCAATTTACCTGATCTTCATGATTTTGGACTGTGGGAGGAAACCAACACAAACAAAGGGAGAACATGAGATCTGAACCCAGATAGGGACTTAAACCAAAAAACCCAGTGCTGGGTGGATTCTGCAAACCACAGAATCAACCGGAGATCCGATTTAAACCTACAGTTGCTTACACAAGATAGCTAATGCTAACTAGCTTCTGTAAACAGAGTAAACAGAGCTGTTAGCTCCTCCTTAACTAACTAGAGACAGTGTCTCTGCTCCAGCCCAGCTTCAATGCTGCCTGTGGGCAGACCTGAGCCGAGTTGGGCGAGGCCATGAACTCACTGGTTGATGGAAAAACCCTAACGTCTTTCTGATCAACTCGTATTTCTGAGGGTTTCCTTTTTACTAGCTACTGCAGACAATGGAGGTTGAGGAACAGTTTAATATGCAGCATCATATAAAACGCAGAGACAGATCTATACTATTTCACAAAGAACAAGAAAAGGTGGATTTTAGCGGAAGGAGACCTTTAAAAACTCCAGCAGCACCGCTACAGTGTCTGATTCACTGTACCAACACAACACACACTACTACTAATACCTCATACACCAACACAACCATGCTAATGCTATTTAATGCAGTGCTACAGAAAATTAAAGACCCACCACCCAAATAATAATAATAATAATAGTAGCTGCTCTGTGGTGGGTTTTCTCTCTTGTGGGGTCCTGAAAATTGGAAAACCGCGTGAAAGGAAGAGGAAAATAGCTTAAAAAAACAGATAATTGGGCGTAGAAACAGGTCACGTTTCACATATTATTGTGCTTGATAACATTGTTGTATATTTCCATTATATCAGCGAATTAAAGTGCTTGTTAAATGACAATAAAGCAATTTATTGCAGTACATTTCTGGACAATTTATCATCCAGTTAAAACAATACTTATCGTGAAAGGCCTGCCTGAGAGAACAGAGGAAGGAAAGGATTTTGGCTGCAGTGATGTCATCACAGGAACTCCTGACCTAAAGGCCAAAAGCACCTAAGCTGAGATACTGATCCAGAGCAGAGCCAGGTTAATGCTAAGTAGAGGCACCAACACACTTACCTTCATCTCTGGATCACAGATCACTCCCTCTCCAGCTCAGGTGTCCAAACATAGTCTCTTAATCCACTGTCCAAACGTTTGTGGACACCCCTTCTAATGTTCTAATGAAAGCCTTCAGCTACAATGAATATTTTAGTTTTATTCTATAAACTACAGGCAACATTTCTCCTAAATTCCAAATAAAAAAATATTGTCATTTAGAGCAGAAAATGAGAAATGGCTGAAATAAAAAAAAAGATGCAGAGCTTTCAGACCTCAAGTATTGCATAGAAAACATGTTCATATTCATAAAGGAATCAGGAATAACGCTGGTTTTTAATCACAGTTTTTTTGGCATCATGTTTTCTTCCACCAGTCTTACACACTGCTTTTGGATAACTTCATGCTATTCACTCCTGGTGCACAAATTCAAGCAGTTCAGTTTGGTTTGATTGCTTCTGGTCATCCATCCATCCTCTTGATTATATTCCAGACATTTTCAATTCAGTAAAATCAAAGAAACTAATGATTTTTAAGTGGTCTCTTATTTTTTCTATATATTTTTTTTCTGTATATATATGTCCAATGAAAAACAAGTATCTACATTTTTGTTGATTTTTTAGTTTACTACATAATTTGTAAACACAAAGTGTCTCACAACACTGTGCCAAAATGTATAAATGAATAAACCAATACCAATTCTCCAGAATAAAGTGAAAAAATATTAATACATTTTTACATTGACTTCTATTGAAAGTTATTTAAAACGAGGCATTAATAACTTTAAAAGTGCACATAGCATAGCTGCCGGCACCAGGAGGCAGGCTATGTATATATGTCTATGTTATTATCAGTACAGTGATGGCGGTGCTCAGAGTTGAAGTTTTCATTATGTAAACAGTGTTTTTTAATAAGCTTCTTCTGCACTTTTTAAGGTTATTAATGCCTCGTTTTAAATGTCAGGGCTCTCCGGATCCTAGCAAGGAGGTGTGGAGCGACTTTGAGTTGGATAACAGTGTAAAAAGTGATTTATCAGGGCAAATTATGGCCTGTTTCACCCAGTCTGAAGGGTGTTTGTTGGATAAACTGTTAAAATTTCTGGATCTCAGAACGCTGTGGGAGAACGGAGGTGTGCTATTCATCAAAGGTAAGAACTTTTTATCAAAAGTCTATTTTACACTGGAGTTCTCCACCAATATAACACAACTGGTGATGTGACTAGGTCTCTGCCATCATTGCACAAATGAACACTAGTGATGGCAAAAGTGGGGCTTTTGGGAGATCGAATCAAATTAAGCAATTGAGTGTATTAAGAAAAAGATTTGATCTTGTGAGGTGTTCGAATCATCATCACCCACCCAACACTGGGGGCAATAAATAATAAAGCAATGCAGCATGTGAGACAATGATCAGAGATCAGATCAACTTACCTGTAGACACATTTGGGGACAAAACATTCTGATCTCGGATCCGCTGCTTGCACCAAAACGCACAAAACAAAAAGACTTAAACGTTTTGAAACTTTTTTGGGGACAGTCACGTGGCTTTTTTAAGCCGATTTTGAAGCAGTGTATCTAAACTCTGTGATTAAAATGAATCGATTCGGTTCGAATCTGAGTTTCAAGCTTGTTTAGTCCCCATAGAGAGGCATTGCCATAAGAATAAGACTTTCTGGAGCAGATAACCCTAAATGAGCCAACTGGCACCATCCATATACAGGTGCATCTAGAATATCATTGAAAAGTTACTTTTTATTTCAGTATTTCAATTTAGTTGTGAATGTGAAACTCATATAGATGTATTAAACACACAGTGATCTATTTTTTATTTATTTTATTGTTGATGATTATGGCTTACAGTCAATGAAAACCCAAAAATCAGTATCTCAGAAAAATATGATATTATATAAGAGCGATTGGTACTTTTTGCAGTGTGCCAAGTCCTGCTGGAAAATGAAATCCGCATCTCCATAAAAGTTGTCAGTAGCAGAGGGAAGCATGAAGTGCTGTAAGATTTTGTGGGAAAACTTTGCACTGACTTCGGACTTTATATAATACAGTGGACCAACACCAGCAGATGACATGGCTCTTAAATTTTAACTGAACGCAATCAAATCCATAGTAGAGACAGTTGCTCCAACAAAAGCAGGGTCTTTTTTTAATATCCTTTATTTCACACAAAAAAAAAACTATTCATTTACAGATGGCCCAATAAAAGAATGATAATAATAGGGGTGTCCGGATACTTTTGGACGCATAGTGTTTTACACCCTGTGGGTAAGATGTATACGTGCGCGCGTGTAACTGCCTCGTCCTCCAGACTGCGGTCTCCAGCCCCCTGGCTCGCGGAGGCCCCTCAAAACCGCTGCTCGCTCGCGCGGCTGTTGCTGTTCCCCGAAGCGCGCTTATCCTGGCCCAAAGAGCGCGCGGCCTCGCCGGCACCCCGGCTATCAGGCGCGCGCGCTCCGCTGTGTTCTAAGCAGATAAGCGTGGGTGCGCGCGCGCGCTCCGGCAGCGTTATCGCGCGCGGGAGCAACCTCAGAATACCCCCCTGTTTCGCGCGCGCCAACTCCACTGACCTCATTCACCTCAGAGCCATATACTCCTCTGCGCTCAATCCCTCTGTCTTTCTTTCTCTCTATCTCTCTTTTGATCTCTCTTTCTCCTTGTCCACTTTTCTTTTTTGCTGTTAAACAAAAACATCTTTATTCTTTGTCTTTGAAAACACAAATAATAATTTTCTTTCTTTTAATTATTTTTTTTTATCGTTTATTTTACCTTCGTCTGTCAGTTTTTTTCTTTTATTTTTCTTTATACCGTTCTCTCTTTTCTCTGTTCTTGTTTCTGTTTTTACGTTTTTTTTTCTCTCCCCTTTTCTGGTTGTTCAGTTCTTTTTTCTAACTTTTTTTCTCTTCTTCTTTCTGACTCTTTATTGTTTTACGTTTTTCTTTTATTCTTTCTGTCTTTTTGTTGTTTTATTTTCTTTCTCGCTTTTTCTTTTTTTGTGTTTTTCTATTTAATTGTATTGTATTTATTTTTGGCTTGTTTACCTGTGTATTGACTTTTTCTTTTTACTTTGATCTTGCTTGTTTTTTCTGTTTATGTTTCTTTCTAATTTTTTTCTTTAATCGCATTTTTTCTTGTTTTCCTCGGTATCTAGATTTTTTTAACTTCTTACTTTCTTACTTACCTGATTTTATTCTCTATTTAATTTTTTTACTTTATTTTTTTCTTCTTTCTTGTTTCTTTTTCTCTTTCTTTCTGTATTTTTTTCTTTGTATTTTTTTTGTTTTTCATTTCTTTCTCTTTTATTCATTTGTTTATTTTTCTTTTACATATTTATTTATTTTAATTTTTCTCCTTTTTTCAACATCTCGCTCTCTCTGTATCTAGATGTGTATGCCAGTTCTTTTGTATTCTTCTCCACTTTGTTGCCTGGTTGTAACTCTTTCTTTTTCTTGTTGTTGTTTTTTTTGGTTGCTGGCTTGGCTCACCTTCCTCTTCTCGCTCGGTCTCGCGCTCGCTTTGAAGCGCAGATAGTTTTCCTACAAGAAAAGAAAGGGAAAGAAAAGACGACAAAAGAGTTTAGTCCTTTTTGAAGTCACAGTTTCAGATGGAGAGCTGAAGAATCAGACCTCAGAGCAGCTCAGCATGAGATACGGGTCTCCCCACTTCCCACTCATTTTAACTGGACTTAGTCTACATTAAAATTGGTAGCTGTGTATTTGTATTTTATGTCTGTAATTTAATTTAAGTCATTTGTTTATATATATATATATATATATATATATATATATATATATATATATATATATATATATATATATATATATATATATATATATAAATTGTAATATATAATAATATAATATATAAATATAAACTGCTCTGCCAATGGCCATTCATTTACATTCATTCACACCATTATTCTCTTCTATTCTTAGAAATTCTGTTTTATCTTAGCGAAACTCACCGTGACCTATACATGCATTAAATCGGGTTTACTCTATTTATGAAGCACAGCTAAATGTGTAGCATTTAAAACCATCAAATTCCAAATAACACAAGCCTATGTACAAAACTGCCCACGCGCTCGCTGCCTGTTGGCATCAGGCATTAATGAGAAAGTATGTCCTCCAGATATATACATATATAACTGTATTTTTGCCAGCAGCTTTTAATGACATCACTTAATCAGACCTCAGGATCTGACCACTCAATTTATGGTTTATTTTTTTATTCATGAAACGTTTAATAATGTGTACATTTGTATTATGTAAGTAGGTTTTTATGTCGTCTATAATATACATATAAAAATACATCCTGTATGTCTGCTTCATCTTCATCATCATCAGAGAACGTGTGTGTGTGGCAGTATTGGCAGGCATAGGCTGTGTTGTGTCAGTGTCCTCGTGCTTCTCTGTGGTTGTAGTATCGTGACCTGCGGTTAGCAGTGCAGCGCGAGACCCTCATCATTACCCCGATGCGCGGCCGCGCGGCCTCTTGCTTCAGCGCGCGCTGCTGGAACTCTATTATTAAAAAGAGTGGGGGAAAAAGTGCACGGAACTTTCCACCGCGTTCTGTACTCGCGCCACCGGAACGCCGGGCACGAGCGCTGGGAACTCGGTTAACAGGGCTCGTTACTTGCTGTTTCCCTTCATCTGAGGAGCCACACACACACACACACACACTTACATAATTGCACAATTGCACAGTTGTTTTCCAGAGTATAGACCATGTATATTAGACTGCTGAGAGGTTAGATTAAATCAGACGAGCTGTAATGGGCTATATAACGCTTTAATGGGGTGAATGTAACATTTTAAATGCTGAATATTATGCATTATAGAACATTTAAAACAGTTAATAAATATACATATTAACTGAATAATATCTGTTCCAATTTTTTTCTGAGTTTATCTGAGCACAAACATTTGTAATATTGAAAGGGTGGCCAAACATTATTATTATTATTATTATTATTATTATTATTATTATTATTATTATTATTATTATTTAGCTCACAAGAGACAGAGAACATGAAACATACGTTACAGAATCAGCAAACTGACCAGCAAATTATCGATTATATCTTATACGATCTTTATCTTGTATCTAAACAAAATGAAACATAAAGGTTGCAAATATTTAATTATCAGATAAAACTATAAAAAATGACTCATTTGTATTAATAGAGTTTTTAGAGTATTTATTTTTTGTTATTATTATTATTATTATTATTATTATTATTATTATTATTATTATTATTATTATTAGGTAAAACAACTTGATTTCAGAAATATAGCCAACATTTAGCCAAAACCCAAAATTTTATTAAGCAACTGTTTAAAATAGAAGACAAAATTTCGTTTACAGTTAATTTCTCAGATGTTGTCACGTGAGGTTTTGGAAAATAAATTATGTCAGTAATACATTATCAACATAACATATACACATTAAACGATCATTTTTCGTTAATGCATTTTTTCGTTAATAACATTGTTCGTTTTCATGGAAACGAATTGTTTAAAAAGGCTTTCAAAAAACTACAAATAATGTAGAAAATAAAGCATATCGAATTGCCACGAGGAAATAACGATCATAACGAAATATTAACTTTGGACTTATTATTTTTTAATTACTTTTATGATTTCTATTTAAAAGCTTGAATTAGAAAAAAATTTTGTTTTTTTTCCAATGAGATATAATAACGAAATACAGATTTTTGAAAACTATGATTAATTAACTATAGTTATTATTAAAGTTGTTTTGTTTCAAAATATAAAACGGATATATGCTATTGTATATGTAATAATAATAATAATAATAATAATAATAATAATAATAATAATAATAATAATAATAATAATAATAACACTATTATTATTATTATTATTATTATTATTATTATTATTATTATTGTTATTGTTATTAATATTATTAATATTATTATTATTACACATATAGTGGATGCTTGTAAATAATACCACGCCCATTAAAAGCTAATTAGACAGTAATCAGTATATTTAATATATAATATATAATTAATATATATTAATATTAATATATATATATTAATATATATTTAATATATAATTAATCAATAATTATGTGTTTATTGATGAGTGTAGATATAATCCTGATACAGTAGCTGAACAATTCTCTTGGAGGGTCATCAGTCATTTTTTTGTGGATCTCGGGATAACCCCGCCCCTTTAAGTACAAATTAACCTTTGACGTAAGTGAAATCACAACCTTTACTCTGATAATAAGGAACTCTGTATCTTTGTCAACCTAATTCAAAAATCGGTTTGATTATTTACTCAGAAATACGTTAGAGTAATTAATTCACTGTACATTTCTCATTCATTTTCTCTCTTTTTAGTGCTGGTTTGTCATTGGTGTGTCAGATTTCCGAACCCCACTGAATATAAAGCGCATGTTGTATACAGTTTACACACTAGTGGCCATAATCTGCTCCTG
Source organism: Astyanax mexicanus (assembly GCF_023375975.1). Taxonomy (NCBI): domain Eukaryota; kingdom Metazoa; phylum Chordata; class Actinopteri; order Characiformes; family Acestrorhamphidae; genus Astyanax; species Astyanax mexicanus. Next base: position 32,763,999 of record NC_064428.1, read on the forward strand.
CATTTAAATAATTTATAATAATATTTCATAATTCATTAATATTCATATTATTAAATAAATTGGCAGTGTCATATATGATATTGTATATCAAACATAAATATAAAATTATTTTTAAGGTTTGTTCAAAATGTAAGAATTAAATGTAATAGTTAAAATATATATATTGGGTGTATAAAATATTTTGCATATATAGACTTACTTTAAATTTGTGTGGTGTGTGGTGAGTGTGGTAAGCCAGTGATTTGTCTACCCGGCCGGCCTGCTGCAGGACTGGGATGCAGGGTACTGCCCTTCATTTGTATGCCTATATTATTGAATTATTTACTCACAAAAAAAACTAGCTAATTATACATGCCCAAGACCTCTTTCCTGTCCATCATCTCACTAGTATCACTAAGATAACCCCGCCCCTTTAATCGGAAAGTAACCTTTAATCATCAGTGACATCACAACCTGCACTGGTTTATTCACAGGGGGACTGAAGACTCCTGCTGCTGCATGTTTAGCATTAATTAATAATATTGATTTCACTTAGTATTAATTTTATATTGTCTCTATACTCATCTAAGGTAAAGTTAGAGGTAAGATAATTTGAGAAAATCAAAATTAGTGTTTGAAACAAGAATATCAAGACAGCAAGTTTGCAATTTTAGATTAACTATGTTTTTTTAATAAATCAAATTCAATTACTATTACTACTACTACTACTATTACTACTACTACTACTACTACTAATAATAATAATAATAATAATAATAATACTAAGACTGCTGTCCCAGTCCTGCTCCACAGACAGACTCCGAAAGTCTTTTGTTCCTCAGGCCATACGACTGTTCAACTCCTCTCAGCACAGCAAACTAAAGACTCTGTGAAACTTTTTCATTCCGGCCACTCTGGCCACACCATGGACACACCCCCAGCTATGGACACACTCTCAGACTTGCTGATGCCTAGAACACTTTTTATAGTTCTACCATATTTTGCACTAGTAGTTCATTCACTAGTTAATTCATCTACTGTTTACGTATCTTTTGCACTGTTTACGTATCTTTTGCACTGCTTAATTTAATTTAAATTATTATATAACTGTGTATTTGCACTTTCTGTTTGGCTGACATCAGTTATCCTCACATTATGCACATCAACTGGTGTTCACTGTCTATTGTGTTCAACTGCACTACCTCCATTCTCCATCTCCATTACACACACACACACGAAGACTGTACATTTACACTGTATATTCTATTTCTTATTTGATTGTATTTATATGTATCTTTATATTTTATATTTTATCTTTTTTAACTTTGTGTATTGTGTAACCTGCTGCTGGATGCCAAGAATTTCCCCCCGGGGATCAATAAAGTATCTATCTATCTATCTATCTATCTATCTATCTATCTATCTATCTATCTATCTATCTATCTATCTAATAATAATAATAATAATAATAATAATAATAATAATAGTTGTTTTTGTTATTGTTTCTAAAATGGCATGACCGGAACTAATAAATATAGAAAATAAAAAGTGATATTAAGCTGGGAAATATTATTTATTTGCAGTATGATTAATAATGAACTAATCAATAATTATTCATTATTAGTAATTTTGAGGGCAGAGTGATAATAACCCTGATGTGTGTATATGGTGGGCCAGTGACCAGTGTGTGTGTGTGTGTGTGTGTTATATTTATATATATTGATTGATTAATTGACAGTAATATTTGGTGAACAGGCTTAAATTCATTTAAAAAAATGATATTATATTCATACATTTAAAAAACTGAACAAAAATATTTTTGTCACCATGACAGTTTGTAGTTTATTTTTATTATTATTTTTTTTTTTGCAAAAACTGCATGACATGAAATGATAAAAACTAAAAATAAAAGTGATGAAACTGGAACAAATATGATTAATGAATAGGATGAGATTATAAATATATAATTTTGTTTTGTTTCTTTTTTGTTGTTTTAAGGGCAGAGTGTTGTGATAATGACCCGTGTGTGTGTGTGTGTGTGTGTTCAATCTGGGATTAAGGCTTAGTTAGCATAGCTATAGCAGCTACCCGCCACCACAGAAAAGCTGCTGCTACAGCAGCTAAAGCAAAGCAGCAGGACGAGGGAGAGGAAAAGATAAAGAGTGAGGAAGAGGAGGAGGAACAGAGTGACGGAAAGTAAACGCAGGGAGAGGTAGAGAGTGAAGGAAAGAAGGAGGAGAGGAAGAAAGCGGCGGTGCAGTTCGCACGAGCGCGGTTTTAAACTTCGCAAAATTCGCCTAATACAGATTTCTCCACTTTCGGACGGAGCGAATAGAGGAGAAGAGAGGAGGAGGAAGAGGAGGAGGAAGGAGGAGGCGGGAGGAGGTCCTGAGTCAGGGGATCGGTGGAGAGTGAAGGAAAGGAGGAGAGGAGGAGATAAAAAGGAGTACAGGGCGACGGGAGCGCCAAATAAAAGTTGCAAAAAAACTCACCCGAGCGAGGAAACGCGCTACAGCCTCCGCTTTCTGGACGCTTAGCTGGTCGAGAGACATAGAGAGAGAACTGGAGGCGGAAAAGAGAGAGAGAGAGAGAGAATGAGGAGGAACTGTGGGACAGCAGATACTGAACTCTAAACTCTACACACTCTCTCTCTCTGAAAATTTGGCATTTTTATTTTTTTCCCTTCCGGTTGCACCGAAGAAACAGATTCTCTCTCTCTCTCTCTCTCTCTCTCTCTCTTTCTCTCTCTCTCTCTCTCTCTCTCTCTCTCTCTCTCTCTCTCTCTCTCTCTCTCTCTCTCTCTGGTCTGGGACTGCTGCTGGAAGCTTTAAGGGGAAAGTGAGAGAGAGAGCATGGGTGTCTGAGGCTGCTGGCGAGCTTCCCCTCCTGCACAACAACCATGGTAGGTGCTGCTGGTGTGTGTGTGTGTGTGTGTGAGAGAGAGTGTGTGTCACTGTGTGTTCATTTATACAGTGTGTAAAGACATGCAAGATTTAGGATACAAACCTCATACTGATATATCTATCTATCTATCTATCTATCTATCTATCTATCTATCTATCTATCTATCTATCTATCTATCTATCTATCTATCTTTCTGTCTGTCTGTCTTTGTATATATCTGTCTGTCTGTCTATTTATTTATCTATCAGTTCCTGTTATGCAATTCTAGCAAAATAGTACATAAACCCCAGTATTAGGTTTGCAATGCATAAGTGAGTGTGTGTGTGTGTGTGTGTGTGTGTGTGTGTTTATTTATACAGTGTGTAAAGACATGCAGGATTTAGGATACAAACCTCACACAACCTCACACTAATATAACTGCTGGTTTTGCAAGTGCAAGTGCAAGTGTGTGTGTGTGTGTGTGTGTGTGTGTTAATACAATTTCTCATACAACCTTATGCTTCAATTAAATATAGTAATCTTAAAAAAAAATAAACTAAATCTATCTGTGATCTATCTATTGATAATATTAGGTTTGCAATGAATGAGTGTGTATGAGTGTGTATGTGCGTGTATGTATGTGTATGTGTGTGTGTGTGTGTGGCAGCGAAACTATGTGCATTTAGCCTTTCTTATAGAAACGGTAACTATTATGAGTAGTACTGCTATGATATATATTTTTTATTAATTATTCTTAAAATTATGTGTGTATATGTTTTTTTTATACAGTGTGTGTGAGTGTGTGTGTGTGTGTCAGTAAGAGAGAGAGCATGTGCATTAGGCCTTTCTTATAAAATCTGTAACTGCTGTGATTAGAACTGCTATAATATACTTTGCATGAACGTGTGTGTGTGTGAGTGTGTGTGTGTTTGCGCATTTAACATATAATGACTGACTAACTGTAGATTTGCAATGCATTTATTAATATTGCATTAAGTGCCTTCAGTTCAAAGTGAATTTAACAACACTAATAAATAGATAAATTAATTAATAATTACATTATAGTAATCTTTTTATTGGAGTAGTTACTGTTTAATTATGATTGTCTGTTTTAAGCAAAACATTATATTTAGAACCAAAAAGCAATTAGGAAATGCAAATTATATTATATAATATATTACATATTAACTAACTAACTGACTATTTAACTAACTGAAATAAATTAAATAAGAATGATCAATAATTTTAGTGTTATGATTGTATAATCATAATGATAGATGTTAAAGAACTACTGTATCAATAATAAATGCAACAGCAACAATAATAATAGTAGTTATTAATATCATACAGTATTTTTCTTATATTAAAAGTGTACTTTTCTCTCTATTTATTTTTGTTAATCAACATAATGCTATTATGATGTAATATAATATAATGTAATATAAATTTTAATTGAGATTCTTGTCATTTGTAATCTGCATCTCTTTTCTATCATCTATTATGGCATATATTAATAATTCGACAGGAAGAAAAATGGCGCGTAACAGCTCTCTGACAGAGTAATAAGTGTGTTATAGATCATTAGCCTGCGTTCATAGACCCGCAGCCTCGTCAGTGGCTCTATATCAGTGACAGTGATCTGGGCAGATGGGCCGGGTCACTGACGTCCACGGATTTACTGTAGATTCCCGCCATTCATACAGATAAGCAGATTCTGCACAGTCACACTCAGCCAATCACACGCACTGACAGAGCCTGAGATATGGACCAAAGTATTGTGATGTCTGCTCATTCACTTCTGCTCATTTCTTCTGAAATTAAAGATAGAAGACTCCACTTTTGTTGGAGTAACTGTCTGTACTGTCCAGGAAAAGCTTTCTACTAGATTTTAAAGCATTGTTATCATTGAAAAGTTACTTTATTTCAGTAATTCAGTTCAAAATGTGAAACTCTTATATTATATAGATGTATTAAACACAGAGTGATCTATTTTAAGCATTTATTTATTTTATTGTTGATGATTATGGATTACAGCCAATGAAAACCAATTGGTACTTTTGGCAGTGTGGGCAGTGTGCCAAGTCCTGCTGGAAAATGAAATCCGCACCTCCGTTAAAAAGATGTCAGTAGCAGAGGGAAGCATGAAGTGCTGTAAGTTTTTCTGGGAAAACAAAACTGCACTGACTTTATACTTGATAATAAAACACAGTGGATCAACACCAGCAGATGACATGTCTCTACAAACCTTCACTGATCATCAGTAAATTTTACATTTAATTAGGAAATCAAGGGAGCAGAGTCTGGAGGAAGAATGGAGAGACACACAGTACAAGCTGCTTGAGGTCTAGTGTGAAGTTTCCACCAATCAGTGATGGTTTGGAGAAACATGTCATCAGCTGGTGTTGGTCAACTGTGGATTTCATTTTCCAGAAAAGTACCAAAAGTTCCAATTGGTCATATATATATATATATATATATATATATATATATATATATATATATATATATATATATATATATATATATATATATATATATAAACATTCTAATTTTCTGAGACGTTGATTTTTTGGGGTTTTTATTGTCTGTAAGCCATAATCATCAACAGTAAAATAAATAAAAACTTAAAATAGATCACTTTGTATGTAATACATCTATATAATATATAGAGTTTTACATTTTGAACTGAACTACTGAAATAAAGTGATGCACCTGTAGATGTTGGAACATTATTTGTGAGGATTTGCAAGGTTGCATACAGCCACAAGAGCATTAGTAAGGTTAGATACTGATCTTAAATGAACATTTTCTGAACTCCAGATCATTCTAAGGGTATTGGATAGAGCTGCAGCCATTTAACCAAAGATGAGGGCCTTTATATACCCCCCTGGTTGACGCTTGGCATTGGTCATAGTGAGCCTGGGTCCATGTGGGTCTGCTCTAGAACATCCTGTTCTACTGGGCCTACCAACTTGTGTATATTGTTGAAAATGAATGTTCTTTAAGCATTCCTAGATTCTGGTTTCATTAAAACCATCCACTGAAACATGCCGTCTCTGTTTGGACTGCTCCAAAGAATCGTAAATTCAGCACCAGACTGAAGCAGCACAGCTCCAGAATGCATGTCATCATGATGATGATAATCTTTACCAGTGTTGTTTGGACTTTGGCCTCTGACTGCCAGTTTAGTAGGTTGGTGTGTGAAAGGTCTTAAAGGTAATGTATGTGTTGTTGTGTGTAATAACGGTAGTTATTGTAGTAGGTTGGCAGAATAGCTGGCGTTGGTTGGTGAGTAGTTAGGAGACCACTTCAGTTTCTGAATCAGTTTCTCTGATTTTGCTATTTATAGGTTTATGTTTGAGTAAAATCAATAATGTTGATTTATTTAATAAACTACAGACAACATTTCTCCCAAATTCCGAACAAAAATATGGTAATTTATAGAATGTATTTGCGGAAAATGAGAAATGAGAAAAAAGGTCATATTCATAAAGTTTTAAGAGTTCAGAAATCAATATTTGGTGGAATAACTCTGCTTTTAATCACAGTTTTCATGCATCTTGGCATCATGTTCTCCTCCACCAGTCTTACACACTGCTTTTGGATACCTTGATGCCTTTACTTCTGGTGCAAAAATGTAAGCAGTTCAGCTTGGTTTAATGGCTTGCGATCATCCATCTTTTTTTTCCATTTGTAAGTGGTCTCTTATTTGTTTTCCAGAGCTGTATATAGGGTATTGTAATGGTTACAATCATAATATATAAATCAATGACTGTTTTTCAAAAAAAGTGATGCCAACACAGCTCTAGTGGCGTCTAGACTGTCTGATTGACGAGGAGTTGAGCTGAGCTCTGGTACTGTAACTTGATGTAATTTTTTTTCAGAATTTTTCTAATTTTGTCAGCTGTATATCCCCTATCTCTAGTGATGCCCCAACACAAGGAGGGTGAAGACTAGCACATGCCTCCTCCGATACATGTGAAGTCAGACTCCGCCTCTTTTTGAACAGCTGCTGATGCAGCATCGCCGAGTAGCATCACAGCACACTCGGAGGAAAGCGCAGCGACTCAGTTCCGATACATCAGCTCACAGACACCCTGTGCTGATCGACATCACCCTCGGAGTGATGAGGGGACAGAGCACCACCTACCCAACTGTGCTCTCAGGGCTCCGGCAGCTGATGGCAAGCTGCATGATTGGGATTCGAACCAGCGATCTCTTGATCACAGTAGCAGCGCTTAGCTCCCTGGACCACACAGCTCCTCAATTTGACGGAAATATAAATGATTTAGTAATAAAATCCATGAACTGCACTTTTACTCATTGAACAAATTATGGGAGTTAACACGAGGTAACCGCATGGCCTCCATCTACATGGTTGGGCACATGCTTGTAAACACACATGTTGAAAGCTGTGCTCCTCAGTCCAGCACAGTTTTGCAGTGCAGATATTTCTAGTTACAGCTGAATTCATGCTTTTATTCCAAGAAAACAAACGCTCTTATTTACCTTTTAAAAAGCCATTTAAATGCCTGATTAAAGGGCCGATTACTGTTGTTTTGCTGTTTTCCTCTGGTTTTGAGTGCTTGGTGCTGGTGGGGGCGGGGCTGGTGACATCATGGGCCCTGCATTGTTTAATAATGCGATATATATTGTCGAGAAAAGAACCTTTGCAATGTAAAATTATTCCAATATTATGCAGCCCTAGTTCAAGGCAAAACATTTTTAGACAGGGCCTGAAGGAGGCCAAAGGGAAATAATGGGATAGATGAGGAAAGGAGGGGAGCAGGAAATTAGGTTAGAAGTAGTTAGTTAGAGGTTTTAGGAGAGTAAGTGCTCTTTGAAGATGTCACATCTGGTGCTGTTAGCTCCTCTGTTTCTCACGCACCCAGCTCTGACAGAGGTTCTCAGTCTAACAACTACATTACCCAGAACGCACCACCCGCTGACACGCACACACCCAGTCACACGTCACCTCACCTGCTCCAACCAGGAAGCCCCGAATATTAGTCTGGCACTATTTAAGGACACCTCTCACACACTTCTGTGCCGGGTATTGTTGGATTTTCCTCATTACTAAGCGTTACTCTCTATTGTCTCTGTTATCTTCGTGTATGACCTTGTTTTGTTTTTTCTCGACGCCGATTTTTGGATTATCTCTGATTGTGGATATTTTTGTGTATGACCTGGACTGTTTCACGTTTTTTGATTTTGGATTACCTCTGATGTTGGCCTGCTTGTGTTTGAACTCTGGACTGTATCTCACTCATGGTATGGTTATCCCTACGTTGCTTCTGTTTACCGGTGCTCTAACTTTGTTTGTACGACTACCCTTTTTTCTACCTGCTATTTTAATAAACAACCCGTTTTACTGCATCTGCGAGTGTCTGTATTCTGTGCACACCATGACAGAATACCCGGCCTCTCTCGATCAGACAGCAGATGCGGATATGCTAAGATCAGGGTTGTTTAATCAAGGCAGATTGCTCGGTCAGCACCAGCAAACACTCGCCGGTGTGACCCACGCTGTTACTGAGTTAGCTAGCCAGCAAGCTAACCAGCAGCAGCAGCTCTCTAGCATTCTCGAGCACCTCAAGGGCTTAGCTGTAGCTAACGCTAGCCCTGTAGCTAACACTAGCACCATTAGCTCTCCTGTCTCCGGCTTTCAGGTGTGCAAGCCGGAGTATTTTGATGGTTCCCCGGAGAAATGCAGCGGATTTCTCTTACAATGCTCCGTATTTTTTAGTAACGCTTCTCCCGCCTCAGACAAAGCTAAGATCGGCTTTATTATTTCGAGGCTGTCTGGTAAAGCACTCGACTGGGCTACGGCGGTTTGGGACACCATTTCTGAAACCAGCTATTCGGAGTTTTTGACTTTGTTTCGAGCAGTTTTTGATCACTCACGCTACGGACAATCCTCTGGAGAGCTTCTACTGGCGTTAAAACAAGGTCAAAAAAACTGTTGCTTCATATGCCATGGAGTTTCGCACTCTGGCAGCTGGCAGTGGCTGGAACAACGCTGCACTCATCTCTGTGTTCAAGAATGGACTTAACCCTGAAGTTTTGAAGGAGTTAGCATGCAAGGATGAATCCCTTACCTTGGATCAGCTGATTTCCCTCTCCATTCGGTTAGACCAGCTGCTCTCTCGCCAAACCAAGACCAACCTCCACGTACAACCCACTCCAGCAGAGCTACCTCACGCTTCATCAGACTCCACAGTGGAACCCATGGATGTTCAAAAGTCCAGATTATCTCCAGCGGAACGCCAACGCCGCATTCGGTTCCATCTTTGTCTCTACTGTGGAGAGGCTGGGCATCGCAAAGCTGCATGTGGTCTCCTGACCCGATCCGTGAAGGCTCCAGCCCTGGGAAAGCGCGTGGGGGGCTCTCCACGCGCTAACGTGGTACGTAATTCTATCTCTAATCACAAAGCTAAATGTTTTACGTTACCCGTTATTATCTCTTCACCCACTGGTATGTTCTGTGTCCCAGCGCTTGTAGATTCCGGGTCGGAGGGGAACTTCATCAGTTGGGACCTGGTCAAGGAACATGGCATCCCTACCCGTGACCTGCGCCGTCCCATTTCTATTCACGCGGTGGATGGGAAAACTGTACGCTCCAAGGCTATCACTCGTCAGACACTTCCCGTCGCTCTTCAAGCCAGCGCTCTGCATCACGAGGAACTGCCCCTGTTTGTGCTTCCCTGCTCTGAACACCCGGTGATTTTGGGCATGCCATGGCTCAAGTTTCATGATCCTGTGGTTTCCTGGACTGATGGTGATATTACGGTTTGGTCTCCCTCTTGTTATGAACATTGTTTAGCTCTTAATGAGTTAGCTTTACAGTCTACCTCGGTAGAAAGTCCTGACGCAGTAGATACTCCTGTTATCCCCTCTGAATACTCTGATTTTCTTGATGTCTTTAGCAAAGCCAATGCCACTAAATTGCCTCCACACCGTCCTTATGACTGTGCTATAGATCTAGTGGAGGGAGCTACGCTGCCCAAAGCTAGAGTCTATCCCCTCACCCTCGATGAAGAGAAGGCTATGGCAGACTATGTTGAGGAGGCACTCGCTCAGGGTTTCATCCGCCCGTCTAAATCTCCGGTTGGTTCAGGGTTCTTCTTTGTCAAGAAGAAAGACGGGGGGTTGAGACCCTGTATAGACTACCGTGGGCTTAATGACATAACTAAGAAATTTGCGTATCCGTTACCCCTCATACCCAGCGCTCTCGAGCAACTTCGTGAAGCTTCCTTTTTTACGAAATTAGACTTACGCAGCGCGTATAATTTAATTCGTATCCGTGAGGGTGACGAGTGGAAGACTGCCTTTACCACTACTAATGGGCACTACGAATATTTAGTGATGAGTTTCGGTCTCGCTAACGCCCCGGCAGTCTTCCAGTCATTCATGAATGACATATTTAGGGATATGATTGGGAAATACGTCGTCCTATTTATAGACGACATTCTGATTTATTCAGCTGATTTTGAGTCTCACGTGATCCACGTACGTTCCGTTCTCCAACGCTTACTGGAGAATAGCCTTTATGCCAAAGCAGAGAAATGCGAATTTCACCGTCAACAAGTCTCCTTTCTCGGCTATGTTATTAGCTCCCAAGGCGTCCTGATGGACGACACCAAAGTTTCAGCTGTCACTGACTGGCCCGTTCCGCAGTCTATTAAGGATCTCCAGCGCTTTTTAGGTTTCGCAAATTTCTATAGGCGATTTATCCGCAATTTCAGTGGTATAGCTGCCCCTCTTACTGCTCTGACCAAGAAAGCCACTAAGATCCTGAATTGGTCCCCCGAAGCTGAGCAAGCTTTTAATAAGCTTAAAGCTGCATTTGTGTCCGCGCCTATACTAGCTCACCCTAAGCCCGAACTCCCGTTCGTTGTCGAGGTCGACGCTTCTGATACTGGGGTAGGGGCTGTTTTGTCACAGCGTAGTGGGTTTCCGCCTAAAATGCATCCCATAGCCTTCTTTTCACGAAAAATGTCTCCTGCGGAGCGCAACTACGGCATAGGGGATAGAGAGCTTCTTGCTGTCAAACTGGCTCTCGAAGAATGGCGTCACTGGCTGGAGGGGGCCGCGCACCCATTTACTGTTATCACTGATCACAAGAATCTCGAGTATTTACGCTCTGCCAAACGTCTTAATCCTCGCCAAGCTCGTTGGTCATTATTTTTCTCTAGATTCGATTTCTCTATTTCGTTTCGCCCTGGCAACCGTAACACTAAGGCAGACGCGCTATCCCGAGTCTATACTGCTCCGGATAGCGCATCTCAGTCTTCCGAACCTGAACGCATTCTTCCTCCGGCCGTCAAAATTGCAGCTATTCGCTGGGAATTAGATGATCTCATTCAACAGAGTGTAGCGCACTCACCACCTCCTGAGGGGTGTCCCTCTCACAAAACTTTCGTTCCTGAACAATTCAGAGATCGTCTTATTAGCTGGGCTCACTCTGCTCTCACCTCGGGCCATCCCGGCGTTACGCGCACTCTGCAGCTAGTATCAGCTCGCTATTGGTGGGAAACCATGCGAGCTGACATACACGCTTTCGTCTCCTCCTGTTCCGTTTGTGCTCAATGCAAAACCCCAAAAACCCTTCCAGCCGGTAAGCTTGTTCCTCTACCTGTACCAGAAAGACCCTGGTCTCACATAGCTGTAGATTTCGTCACCGATTTACCTGTCTCCGAGGGTTACACCACAGTACTCACTGTTGTGGATAGATTTTCCAGGGGGGTTAAGTTTATTCCTTTCTCTGCCCTGCCCACTGCACTTCAAACTGCACAAGCCATTTACACACACGTGTTTAGACATTATGGTATTCCAGAGGATATTCTCTCTGATCGGGGCCCTCAGTTTACTTCCAGGGTTTGGAAAGCATTTTTTGAACATTTGGGTGTTCATGTTAGTTTAACCTCAGGGTTCCATCCCACTAGTAACGGTCAATGTGAACGTGTTAATCAAGAATTAGGCAAGTTTCTCCGTCTGTACTGTTATAAGCACCCCTCTGACTGGTCTCAGTTCCTTATATGGGCTGAGATTGCGCAGAATTCTCTCACTAACTCCACTTCTGGTCTCACACCGTTTCAGTGCGTTCTGGGTTACCAACCTCCGTTAGCTCCGTGGACAGCCGTGTCCTCTGAGGTTCCTGCGGTGGACGACTGGATGAAGCGGAGCGAGCAGGTGTGGGAGGAAACTCACCAGCAGGTTTCGGAGGCGTTACGCAAATACAAGGAGCAGTCCGACAGACACCGAGGCAGTACCCCCCAGTATCAACCCGGGGATCGAGTGTGGTTGTCCACCCGGGACTTGAGGTTTGAGGGGGAGTGCAGGAAACTTCTGCCTAAGTATATTGGGCCTTTCAAGGTTTTGTCTCAAATTAACGAAGTTACTTATAAGATTGAACTTCCAGCCCAGTATAGAGTCCATAATTCATTCCATGTATCTCTCCTGAAACCTCTTGTCCCAGGTCCACTCGCAGAGGGTCTTCCGGATGACGTACCGCCCGCGGCTGTGGAGGGGGAGGCTTCATCCACCTACGCGGTGAAAGAGGTGCTGGATTCTCGCAGGCGCGGCGGTGGGCTCCAGTATCTCATTGAGTGGGAGGGCTACGGCCCCGAGGAGCGCTCTTGGGTTGCTGCCAGTGATGTGCTGGATCCGGCTCTTTTGGCTGAATTTCATGCTAGTCATCCGGGCAAACCTGCTCCTAGACCCCGTGGGCGTCCCAAGCGCTCACTTTCCTCGTCGGTTCCGGTTCATCGGGGTTCCCAGCTCCGCAACCCCCGCCTGTCCGGCACCTCTGTGGCTACTCCTGTTCCTCCCGCCGGTACTCCCTGTCCGTCGGGTGGTCGTCGTCGTGGTCGTCCTCGTTCCGTTCCCGTTCCGACTCCCTCGGGGGGAGGTACTGTCACATCTGGTGCTGTTAGCTCCTCTGTTTCTCACGCACCCAGCTCTGACAGAGGTTCTCAGTCTAACAACTACATTACCCAGAACGCACCACCCGCTGACACGCACACACCCAGTCACACGTCACCTCACCTGCTCCAACCAGGAAGCCCCGAATATTAGTCTGGCACTATTTAAGGACACCTCTCACACACTTCTGTGCCGGGTATTGTTGGATTTTCCTCATTACTAAGCGTTACTCTCTATTGTCTCTGTTATCTTCGTGTATGACCTTGTTTTGTTTTTTCTCGACGCCGATTTTTGGATTATCTCTGATTGTGGATATTTTTGTGTATGACCTGGACTGTTTCACGTTTTTTGATTTTGGATTACCTCTGATGTTGGCCTGCTTGTGTTTGAACTCTGGACTGTATCTCACTCATGGTATGGTTATCCCTACGTTGCTTCTGTTTACCGGTGCTCTAACTTTGTTTGTACGACTACCCTTTTTTCTACCTGCTATTTTAATAAACAACCCGTTTTACTGCATCTGCGAGTGTCTGTATTCTGTGCACACCATGACAGAAGAGCTCTGTCTTCAGGAGTTTATTTAGGATAGCGACAGATTCTCCTGATCTGGTAGTAGAAGTTAGTTAGTTAGAGGTGTTAGGAGAGTAAGTGCTCTTTGAAGAGCTCTGTCTTCAGGAGTTTATTAAAGATAGTGAGAGATTCTCCTGATCTGGTAGTAGAAGGTAGTTAGTTAGGGGTGTTAGGAGAGTATGTGCTCTTTGAAGAGCTCTGTCTTCAGGAGTTTATTAAAGATAGTGAGAGATTCTCCTGATCTGGGAGTGGAAGGTAGTTAGTTAGAGGTGTTAGGAGAATAAGTGCTCTTTGAAGAGCTCTGTCTTCAGGAGTTTATTAAAGATAGTGAGAGATTCTCCTGATCTGGTAGTAGAAGGTAGTTAGTTAGAGGTGTTAGGAGAGTAAGAGCTCTTTGAAGAGCTCTGTCTTCAGGAGTTTATTAAAGATAGTGAGAGATTCTCCTGATCTGGTAGTAGAAGGTAGTTAGTTAGAGGTGTTAGGAGAGTAAGTGCTCTTTGAAGAGCTCTGTCTTCAGGAGTTTATTAAAGATAGCGAGGAACGCTCCTGATCTGGTAGTGGAAGGTAGTTGGTTCCACCATTGGTGAAACTAGGTATACTCAAATTTTATTTCTACTTCATACTTCACAACAAACACTACTTAGTATTACTAGCTATTAGTATGCAATTGGGACGCACCCACAGTGTTCTGAGTTAGGACTATATGTACGGTTGCCAGGAATCAGAATGGATGGCCTTTATAATAATAATAATGGTCTAGAATGAGCATTCCGTGGTATTTATTTATCTTAATCTTCTGGCATTTCCTCTCAGACCGCAGAAGTGTTTTGACTAGCTCTGACATTTTGATTATTTTTTTTTTAACTCCATAATCTCCTCCAAAGTGATTTGAGGACAGATTGACATGCCCTCGCAGGCATTAAGTCAGGATTTCTATCTGAACCTGAATTGGCCTCAGGCTGAGCATTTTTTCATAATGACAAATGTATTTTATAGCAGGCGACGTCCCATTCAGCCCCGGCACACCTGGAAGAACCGTCCCGGGGAAACGGCAGCGATCGCTCTTTGATATGAAGATGAAGAAAGCTCAGCTGAATCGAATTAAGAAACGATGCTTTTGCATAACCCATAAACTTCACAGCTTTGCTTGGAGCGAGGCCCGTCCTGAGGACAAAAGGTCACCCAGTCTGATCTGTAGTCGTAGACACGCTCTTCCTCCTGCTCTCTATAGGGAATTTCAGAGACTTAGTTGCTTAAAAACGGTTTTGTGAGGGAAGAAACATATATGGACAAAAGTACTGTAATTAAAAATATCCTGCTCATGTACTGCTCCCAGTTTATCTTGCTTTTATTGGAGTAACTCTCTCTACAGTTCAGAGAAGAAGATTAGACTAGATTTTAGATCTAGATTGCAGTGAGGATTTGATTGCATTTAACCACAAGAGCAAGAGTTAATTGTCTTGAGGTTAATTGCCCCATCAGTACATAACTAATCTCATCCAAATGTATTAAACAGAGAGCTCTGTCATTCCAGAGAACACAGTTCTACTAGTAAGAGACAAAAATGATAGATAAAGTATTTTCTTAATATACCTTACAGTACGTTTCTTAATAACAAATGATCTTTGTTGATTTACGAACAACTGTTCATGTGCATGTGAATGAAGTTCTTAATAACTTTTTTATAAGCCTATTAATCTCAATGCTCTGCCTGTATCTCCAGGGTCAGCTCACCAACCAATCAGCACACAGCGTTGTTAAAGTGTAAAACTTGTTTTCTGTAGATAAACTGAAGTATAC